>NW_006920869.1:1515278-1532313 GCF_000417875.1 Pseudozyma flocculosa PF-1
GTACGTACGTACGAACGACGACGAACGAACGAACGGACGGTACGGGTACGGGTCGGGTCGGGTCGGGTACGGGACGGGACCGGACCGACCGACGACGACGTACGACGACGACGACGACGACGCGCCGTCTCGTCGTCGTCTCTCTCTCTCTCTCTCTCTCTCTCTCTCTCTCTCTCTCTCTCTCTCTCTCCCAAGCCCTGCAGGCAGGGCCCATGCCCAAAAACAGAACCGCCTGTGCCTGCCTGCCTGTCTTTTTGGCCGGCCGCCGTGCCGCCGGCATCTCGCCTCTCGCCGCTCGCCCTCGCTCGGAATGGCGAGCGAGCGTGCCACGACTTGCCGCCACCAAAGTCGGATCTTCTGCTGTGCTCGGACCAGATTCTCCTACCTCTGCTTCTCCTGCTGCCGCCGCTCACATCTGCTCATTGTCTGCATGCTCGGGCGCCGGTCGGGGCAACGAAGCGGCTGTGGCTGCACTCTTTCACTACTCTGCAAAGCGTCACGCGTCGACGATGTCGCCCACTCCCTTCAAACGAGTAGGTAGAGAAGCTTGCAAGGGGTTTCTTCGTGATTGGTGTACCGTGGCAGAGTCGCAGTGGACTCTCGCTACGGACGGCAAGCTGGTGGTAGTGTGTGTGTGTGCGTGCGTTACATGTGGGACGGCTTGGGGGGGCATGCGGGTTGGAGTGATCCAACAAGGGGAGAGGGGGAAAAAAGAGGGATCGACGCTGCGACAGGATCCCGTAGACCCCGCACCTTTTTTGCTCCTCGACTGTGCCGCGCGGCGCTCACCAATCACGATAAGGAGCCGAACGAGCCGTCGCGGCAGAGTCGAGCAGCGAAGAGGGCGGGGAAAACGAAGGGGGCATCGAGGCAGCGTCGGTGGCGGAAAGGCGAGGGTTGGAAAGCGTCGCTCGAGAGGCGCGGACTAAGGTCCGTTGCGCCGGTCTTGACCTTCTCCTTCCAGTCTCCCCTCGCCGTCGAATTTCGCCGGGGCGTGCGTGGTGTTTTGGTGTGCGAGATCGACCATTTGTGTCATTTTTTGGGTGTGTGTGGCGAGACAGGGTTGCGAGAGAGGCTAGCCGATACAAGAACAAGGTGACAGAACCGGGGTGGGGCCAGTGCAGTCTCGTCGCATCGTGTGAGAGAGGAGGAAAGGGCGAGGCGAGGGCGTGGTCTGCGCACCGCCTTAGGCCTTGGCAGCCTTGGCGGCCTTCTTGGCCTGCTTGGCAGCGGTGCTCTTCTCCCTCTTCTCGGCCACGCGCTTGGCAATGAGGGCGTCGTACTCGGCCTTCTGCTCGGCCTGCTGGGCGTGCTTCCTGCTCTTGAGCGACCTGAGGTGGCGCTTGCGCTGGAGGCGCTGGGCGGTGATCAGGCGCTGGATCGCGGGCGCCTTGGTCTTGGGCGGGGCGCCCTCCTTCTTCGAGGGGACCTCGCGGCGGATGACGTACTTGCGGACGTCGTCCTCCTTGCTGAGGTTGAAGAACTTGCGGATGTGGTTGGCACGCTTGGGGCCGAGGCGCTTGGGGACGGTCGACTCGGCGTCAGTGAGGCCGGGGATCTCCTTCTCGCCCTGCTTGACAACGATCAGGTGGAGAGCCTGGATATCGGGGCCGACGATGCAGCCGCGGACCGACTTGCGGCGGCGCTCACCAGTGCGGCGCTGGCGGTAGCACGAGTCACCCTTGCCGAGGAGCAGGCGGACACGGTTGGGCAGGAGGACACCCTGCTTCATGGGGAAACCCTGCTTGTCGTTACCACCACCGATGCGGAGGACGTAGCCCTTCCACTCCTCGCCGAGCGAGTCGACCTCGACATCCTGCGACATGCGCTTCTCGTAGAAGCAGCGGCTGTGGTCGTGGCAAGAGTTTCGCGTAGTCGACGGCCGAGGTCAGCCATCGAGGCCCCAGTGCGCGGTCGCAATCAGCGAGCATCCGCCCGTCTCGACATCGTCTTCCAGGTCAGATCACTCACACAAGGCGCTCATCCTGGATGTCGAACGACTTCTGGGCACCCGTGGCCGGGTTGGCGACGTTGAGCTTCATCTGTAAGAGGCGCAAGGACAAGAGTGCAAAGGTAAGTCTGTGCATGTCCCGAAGTGCTGCTGCACGACCAGCAAGCTGAGGTCGGCATTCGGCCGACCGCTCGCCCCTCGCAGATGTCGTATGCCAGCCGGTGTCGGTCGTAGGTTGGTCGGAGTGGATGGTGCTGGTTTGTCGTCCCGATCTTGGAGAAGTCGGAGGCAGCTCGCAGCTCGATGGTACGACCTCTCCTTCCTCTCAAGTATGCCAACAGCCGTCCGTCTTCCACCAGTCTCCCACCGTTTCCGATTCCTTGCCTGTGGGAGATTGCCATCAGGCCAAGTTCGAAGGTGCCTTGTGCGGTATCCTAGCATAGTCCGGAGTCCAGGCTGCCGCTGTGCAGGGCGCTGCCACGGAAACCGACAGCATTCCTACGACATCCCTCGTGCTTCCATCGCTTCCTCCGTGTCCTTCGGAATCAGGGGCCGTAGAACCATAGGTCTTCGGGGACCCATGCGAGCTGAACGGATGTTCCAAGGAAGCCGGACTTCGGGCGGACGTGGCGGCGGCCACTTAGGATCTCTTTGAATCGACAGAAGGAAAGCGGGTCGAAGGGCGCCGCATAAAGCGGGCGGATCGATGTAGAGTGGCGGGTCGAGAGGTCTCCCAACGGATGTCGGCAGTAGTCGATGTATGCAGGTCCTTTCGACACCGATGTCCGTAGGGCGAGGCGGACGATGGCGGCGGCGACGGCGAGAGGCGACGGCGGAGGCGGTGGCGAATGCGGCGGCAGCACGACACCTACCTTGATGGATACTTGATGGTGAGGGGGAGGAGGACGGGCAGGGGATGTGAGGTGTGACGATCGTGAAGGGGACTGAGACGCAAACGACGACGACGGCGACGACCGCAACTCACGCCAAGGCACGAGCCGCCCTGCGCTGTGCTGGGCCCGGCGTGCGCCCAGCCCAACTTGGCCTGGCTGGCCCCGCCTCGAGCTGCCCGCCAGAAGACTCTCGCTCCCGCCTGAGGCCCCCACCCTGCGCTGGCCACCGCCCGTCCAGCCAGCCCTGCCTGGGCCAGCGGACCCGCCGACCCGCTGGCCCCTCTCTCGCGTGCCCGCCTCTGCAAATTCAGCCAGCCTCGAGGAAATTCCCACGCTCTGAGGCTGGCGTGAAGAAATTCAAAAATCGAGGAGCAGTCGATTTTCGCTCGGTGCCGAGAGACGGACCGCGAGACGGAACAGCAGGCCCACCCAAACTTTTGGCTGGCGACGGTTGGGCGAGGCAAGCGTCGGCTGCGAGCAAGGGCCGGGCCAGGTCGGTGGGTGGGACCGACGAGGGGCCCAGGGCGGCTGGCAAGCTCATGTCTCCGCTCGCTCTTGCTCCTCCCCTCAAGCATCTGCTCATCACCGACATCTCCCTCGCCCTCAAGATCAACATCTACTAGGTGCGCATCTCGCCGAGAACCATCAGTCGCATAGTCGCTAGGGGACACTCTGTCGAACGCCTTCGCTGACCTTGGAACGCTCTCCTCTTGTTGTACATCTCCATTGCAGGTGCGTTTCTGCAAAAGATGGCGGCTGCGGAAGCTCGGAATGGGATCGGATAGGGATGGTCATGGAGGAATCACTACCATCAAATCATCTTCAAGCTCGTCGGAGGATCCCGCCAGCGCGACGGCACCCTGGTCCAGACCGAATCGGCTTCGGAGCAGGCTGCTGCTGGAGCGTTGGCACAGGCGGACGAGGTGGACGCGGTGGCACGGGTCGGAGGATATCCCATGAGCTTCAGATCGGTCTCGTGCTGACTGAATTGCTGTCTTTTGCCGTGTCTCTGGTTCTGGTTACGGTCGTCGTTGGGGCTGGTAGCCAAAATGGGTCGCATGCACTGTGAGTACGGCTGGCAGTTGGTGGTGCATTCAGGCCCGAGTAGCTCGGCCTGGCTATGGCGATGGCGACGGGCCAGCGTTGTGCTGACATGGAGTCCTCTCACCCCTTCCATCCTACGAACACAGCCAAGGGAAAGGGTATCTCGAGCTCTGCTCTGCCCTACCGCCGCACCCCCCCGTCGTGGCTCAAGGCCACCCCCGAGGAGGTTGTCGAGCAGATCACCAAGCTCGCCCGTAAGGGTATGACCCCCTCGCAGATCGGTGTCCAGCTCCGTGACAGCCAGGGTGTTGCCCAGGTCCGCTTCGTCACCGGAAACAAGATCCTCCGTATCCTCAAGAGCCAGGGCCTCGCCCCCGAGATCCCCGAGGACCTCTACCACCTTATCGTGAGTGGTCCAGCTGCCGCCGCGCGAGATCGAGCTGGTTCTCTCCCTTCGATGCGCATCTTGCTGACTGTGCCTTCCGCTCCACCGCTGCCGCCCTCGCTTCCGCGACCCGAGCAGAAGAAGGCCGTCTCGGTTCGCAAGCACCTCGAGCGCAACCGCAAGGACATGGACTCCAAGTTCCGCCTCATTCTCATCGAGTCGCGTATCCACCGCCTGACCCGCTACTACAAGGCCAAGGGTGCCGTCTCGCCCACCTTCAAGTACGAGTCGGCCACCGCCTCGACCCTCGTCGCCTAAGCGCGGTCGTAGCCCCCTCGTCACCGTCTTGGCCCCCTCGCTTCTCTTTGTACCATCCTCCCACCACCCACACATTCCACGCGCACCAGCGTTCAAAAGGGAACGATGCTGTCTCATTCTCGCCGCCGCCTGTGGAAGGAGCGACGTCGCACCCCCTCTACCGCTACGTCATGGCCGCCCTTGTATGCTCGCTCTCGACTCGCGCTCTGCGAACACATCATGCACCCCATGCGTCCACCTCGGTCCCCACTGGAGTTTTTTTTCCGTCGCCGCCGCCATCGACCCGTCTTCGTCGTCTGTTCGCGCTGTCTCCGTTGCTGCTGCTTGTTGGCCGCATGCTTCTTGGCCGTCTCGCTGCGTCGCTTGCGTCGTTCTTGTCGCTTTGTCGGAGGGCTGGATGGGATGGCGAGGATCGCCTTCTCGCGACGCCCAACGCGAGATGCGATGACTTCCAGCAACTGCACCAGTCGGCTGCCCGACGTCTGGTCACGCCCCCTTTCGCTCGCCATCTTGGGGGCCGCTCTCGAGCCTCCCCTAGTGCTCGTCGAGCTGCCCTTGGCGCTTGGCGAGCTCCTCCTGACGCTTGTCGAGCTCCTCCAGACGCGTGGCGAGCTCCTCCTGGCGCTTGGCAAGTTCCTCGTGACGCTTGTCGAGCTCTTCCTGGCGCTTGTCCAGCTCCTCCTGGCGCCTCTTGAGCGGCTGGTCCTGCTCGCTCATAGCGACAACCTTCACTAACGTCTCTGCGAACATTTCGCCGAGCTGTTCGAGGCTGTCTTGTTGCCGTCCGCGGATCTCCTCTTGAAACTGCTTTAGTTGCTGCAGGAAGGAGATGCGCATCTCCTCAAAGATGTCGGCATACTTCTCGATGACGCGGCAAACCCGCAGGATCTTCTTGTCCGTCTCTGACAAGGAGGGATCCTCCGTGCACTCGGCAAGATACTGCTCGTGAATATCAAGCCGAAGCGCCTCCCTGATGACGGTGCCAGCGTCGGCTGCAACGGGTGGGACCTGTCGGCTGTCCTGCACGGTACCGTCCTCGGGAGCGGCGCCGCTCTCGGGCTCGTTGGAGGGAGCGGGAGAGGTCGTGCGGGTACGCTTGTGGTTGCCGGTGCCGGCCTGGTCAGCAGGATCGGGCTGAGCAGCGGGGCCGGCCTCATCATGGTGCGCCGCATCCTTCTTCGCAGCGGGCTCGGGTGAACATGACCTCTTGGGACGCGCCGAAGGATCGACAGGCATCGTCGGGCTGGTCATGAGGAAAGAAGTGTTGCGATGAAGAAGAGGGGAGGATGTGAGAGACGGACCCGTGATGGGCGGAGGGCAGAGACGAGAGGACGAAATTGGGAGGAGATGGTGGATGAGTTAGGAAGAGGGGCAAGCCTGATCGCAGAGGGAGGAGTCGTATTTATACGATGTTGGACAGAGGGGAAGAGCGGGCAGGCAAAAGAAGGAAGGGAAGACTCCGTCTCCCCTCCTGCGCAGGGACAGGCTTGGCTTCCTTTCGCTGGGCAGGAGACGTGCGTGCGACCGTCTGAAGCTGGTTCGTGTCGTGTGCAACACGGCAACCGCGCCGCCGTTCGACGGAGGCGCAGCACAAGCTAAGGTGCGAGACCTGCGGACGCAGCAGACCGAGCAAGGGACAGAATGAGCTCATTTGATCAAGTCGCACAGGCGCAGGCAAGACAAGGTTCGAGCTCAGGGCTGTGTATGTGCTGCTCTTGTTTCATACCGGGCATGGACGCGTCGCGATGCGGCGTCGGGGCGCCGTCTTAGCCTGCAACTGCGCAAGGGCCGGCCGTCATAAGGCGCAAGCCCTGGCCGTGCCTCTCCGTGCCAGTGTCCATCGTGCGGCCGAACGGGGTCTTGGCTTGCCTGGTTGCAGCGTACCTCGAGCTGCGCGAATGCGATCGCAGGGATCGCGACGTTCTGGCCACAGCCGCGCCGAGTAGCGACGAGTCACGATTCAAGTGTACTGAATTCCGAACCAAGTGCGGAAGACGAGAGTGGAAAGGTCCGAGGGAGGGAACGCGGCCAAGATGACGGCGGGGCAGGCTGGGAAAGCATGCATGCTATGGGACATCGAGCGCCATGCCGGGTGAGGGGGGCTATTCTATGAAACAGGAATTGGGTGGGACCATAAAGACAGTGTGAGGTGCTTGATGCTGAGACGGGGACGGGGAGCAGGAAGAGATCGAGGACTGCTCGTGGAAAGGGAAATCTACAGGTGACATGGGATGCGAGAGGATGCCTTTTCGACGACGCAAGGATGAACGAGGACCAGCCGTGAGGAACCATTGCGCGGGATCTACAGATACTGAAGAGGCGGGGAAGACTGGACTGCGGAGAGGGAGAGGGGCGGATGGCCGGATCGGGATCGGGATGGAGAACGGTGTTGGGAAGGTTGGCAGCGACGATGGAGCATGAGGCTGAGCAAGGAGGTAGCGGGACGGTCGGGATGCCGGCGGGAGATCCGAGACGTTGGCGATGCTGCCACCGCCGCTCAGACGTCAAAGATGCCAGAGCTCTCGCCGTAGCTGGGCAGCAGCGTCTCGGACCTGGGCTCAGCCGAACGGTCGAGGGCGGCCTGCCTCTCCTGGACCACGGCGAGCCTCTCTGGCGTGATGAGGCCGAGGGCAATCTGCTCGCCCAGCTCCTCGTCCAGGTCGACCTCTGGCTCGTCCGGGATCGCGTCCAGAGAGGGAAAGTCGAATCGAGGCCATGCCGAGGGCGCTGCCGGCTCGGGAGGTGTCATGGGCGAGTACTCGGGCGCTTCGTCGCCGCCGAGCTGCACAGATAGTCGCGCGGGGGTGTGAGCAAGAGGCGTGGCGTCGTGATCGTCGTCGTCGTCGTTGCGCTCGTGATCGTGGATGTGGTCGTTGTTGCGGACGTGGCGATGATCGCGGTTGTGGGCGGTTGCGGCCGGAGCCAAGCCTGGCGTTGATGCGTCGAGGCTGGGTCGCTCCTCGCCCTGCAGCTCATTGCGGATGCTGCCGGCCACCAGGACGGGCGGCGTGACGAGTTGCAGGTGCGCGGGCGCATCCGATCGCGCATCCGTCAGCCCGATCTTGACGTGGATGCGGTACTCGAGTCGCAGCGCCTTGAAAGAGAAGCTGGGCGTGACGAGGCAGAATTCAGGCACCATCACGGGCTTTCCCTTCCTGCCGTGGGTGCCGCCGCCGCTTCCGGCAGCCAAGCCACCGTGGCTATGCGCGACCGGAGACAGTGGCTTCAGCACACGTTCGTAGCGACTGATGACGAAGTCGCCGCCAAACATCTGCCGCGTTCGGCCGGGTTCGTAGAATGGCGGCAGCTGATCCTCGGACGTCCGCTTGAGGTTGAGGATGCGGATCCTCTCGGACCATGATTCGGGCCCGCTGAAGCCATCCAAGCAGTCGGGCGACTCGGACTCGACCGTTAAGGTGCCCAGACGCGAAAACGTCAACACCGAACGCAGCAAGTTGAGCTCGAGGGTGGGTTCGACACCGGCGGCCGTCTTGGCGGGCATGCGCAGCTCAACGCTGAAGGGGACCTTGGTCTCCATATAGAACGCTGCTGTCGCCGGCACCGAGAGGATGGCCTCGACGCCGCCGATGCCAGCAACCTCGGTCTCGACGGTGTGGGTGAGCCAGCCCGTGAGGCGGCCGTCCATTCCCTCGGACACCTTGACGGTGCTGACCTTCTTGACCTTGGGCTGTTGCGCCAGGGTCGACAGCCGCGGCACCGAGACCTGCGAGGCGGTCCGGGTCGGCATCCGTGCTGGGCTGGTCTCGCGGGGGAGCGCGCCGAAGACCTCGGTAGGCTCTCGGTAGCCTCCGAGATCCCGAGTCCACGAGTCCTCCTCTTCCTCGTCGCCCTGCGCTCCACTGTCGTCGGCGCCTGGCGTTCCCGGCTCTTCGTCGGAGCGCTGCGTCGTGGCGGTGGCGTTGCTCCGCATGCGACGGAGGCGCGGCAGGTCCATGTTGGGCACCGGCAGCGCGGCCGTCATGGGCGGGTAGGGCTCCACTTGGAAGCTGAGGATCAGGCGCTCGCCTCGCTTGGATGGCAGCAGCTGCGAGCCGAGCCTCTGGCGGGTGACGATGATGTCGATCTCGTACTTGATGTGGGCCATGGGACGGATGGCGCGGTGGCGGCCGTACCTCTCCCTCGCCTTGTCAAAGATCTGGGTCGCCCTGGGCGGCTCGTAGCGGGTCTCCATGCAGATGCTGGGCGGCAGGTCGACAAACTTTTTGCCGCGCTTGTAGGACGCCTTGAGCTTGTTGTCGAGCAGGTCGAGGGCGGTGGCGGGGATCTTGATCGGCAGCGCGAACTTGAAGGGCACAGCGAGGTTGTTCTTGCGACGGTGGTCGACCAGGCCCGAGGCTTGGAGGTCGAAGCGGCCGCTCTCGATGTCGGCCTTGGTGACAAGGGTCTGCTGTTCGCTGTAGAACAGAATCTGGCGCTTGGCGATGCCGTGCTCGTTGTCACCCGAGTAGAAGCTGGCGTCGCCGACGCCAAAGACGCTGGTCTCGAGGTCACCGCGGACGCGCGCCTTGATGCCCGTGATGATGCCCCGCTCGGGATCGCAGCGAGCAAGGTGGACCTGACCACAGACGTCCTGGCCTGGCCGGTAGATCTTGTCGAGCGATCCCGGCCCATCGAGAAATGCCGTCGTCTGGCAGGCATTGCGCTTGGGCGCCGATGCCAGCGGCTTGACCTTGCCGTCGATCTCGATGCGGGCCGAGTAGCCCTTGTTGATGGCGCTCGAGACGCTGAATTCGGTTCGGGCCGTCGCCGTCGAGGCACGTCGGCTGCGGAAGGTCGGGGCGCGCGCCAGTGCGGCGCCGGGCCGCTGGAGCGGGAAGGGATAGCCGTCGGCCACGGCCGATGTCGAGCGGCCTGCGTCGACCTCGTCGGTCGGGGAGAGATCCGAGTCGTCGGTGGTCTCAGGCGAGCTCGTCAGGGGCTCCTGCTGCGACGCCTGGAAGACGGCGTCGAGCTGCGCACGACCTGCCTGGACGAAAGAATGGACGCGTTGACGTCGAAAGGCGGCGCCCTCGGCATCCTCGTGGGTGGACCGCAATGGAGGGCGAGGCGGTGGATAGTTGTTCCTCGCGCGGCCTTGTGAAGAGCCCCTGCCAAAGGTGCCGGAGCCGCTGAAGAAGCCTCTCACCGACGACGTCGACGAGGGAGCCATGCTGAGGATGATAGAGCTGCTGCTGCTGAGGAGCCACTGTGCGGCCGCTGGTCACGGTGCAGAGCTGGGTGTCGGATACCGGGGGCGGAGCAGGCACTTTTGGACACGGCGAGGACGGAAGAGACCGATGTTGAGTGCTGATGCGCGGGGTCGATGGAAAGGCGGGGTCGACGGTGCGAAACCGACTCGACGAGGGACGGAACGGGGCCTTATGTCGAGATGCTAGGGAGGGGGACGCAGGAGGGCCAAGGTGGGTACACCGGCCACCGTACTGCTGTGTGCCATGGAAGAAAGGGGCTGGGGCGGGAGAGCTGGGGCTGGCCTGGCTCTAGAGCTTGAGCTCGAGCTCGAGGCCGGGGCCAGGCGATGGGTCCGGGCGGCACGGGCACGGAACGCTGCCGGCCGCGGAAGACTCCATGGCCTGGCCTGGCCTGGCCTTATCGCGGATCAGATCGCCGGTCATGCCCGCCCATCATCCCCCACCTCTGCCTGCCCCCCGCCTTTGCGGGGTCAGCACTCGACCGTACATGCTGTTTTGTCTTGCGGAAACGAAAGCCGGC
Source organism: Pseudozyma flocculosa PF-1 (assembly GCF_000417875.1). Taxonomy (NCBI): domain Eukaryota; kingdom Fungi; phylum Basidiomycota; class Ustilaginomycetes; order Ustilaginales; family Ustilaginaceae; genus Pseudozyma; species Pseudozyma flocculosa. Next base: position 1,525,600 of record NW_006920869.1, read on the forward strand.
CAGAGGTCAGCGTGCCAAGGTGCCGTATCACCATCATGGCGGCGGCGGAAGGCACACCCGACACGACCCGAAGGGGGATCCGTCGCCCAAAGAGGAGAGGGAGGCGGCCCTGATGTTGGCAACGGAAAAGGACGGCCCTCTTTGGCAGGGCCGGCAAGAAAGGGAGCAAGCAGGAGGCTAGGATCGGAAACGCCTCCGATGGCCGCGGTTTCGCCGAAACCAGGCCAGGCGGCCAGGCCTCGCGAGATTCCCCGTGGGGTGAGCCAAGCAGCCAAGCAAAGGCCAAGCAACAGAGAGAGAGCCAAGCAACCAAGGCCAGGCAGCCAACTCCTCTGCTGGCAGCCAGCGAGGTGCATCCGATGGAGGCGCCCACGTCCCTGCCTCACCTCGCTCGTTTGGGCGCTGTCTGACCGGTGGCTTTCCCTTGCCGGCGTAAAGCCTGTGGCCGGCTGAACAGTCCAGGCCCGCCCCCTGTGCGGAAGGTGACGTGACAGGACCCTCGCAAGAAAGAGAGCGCGCGAGTGGCCAGCTCGCTAGCAGGCTCGACGACGTAATCCTTCGCGAAGCCGACAGATGCTGGCAGGTCACGACCCAACCGTCTGCTCTGGCGGATAAGGGCGCCGAGGAGAGAGGAGGAGTCGGGCCGAGCATCCTGGTCGGCAGCTGGGCACCACCGCTCAACGAGCAGCCGGCGGCATCTGGCAACCGAGGCGACCAGATCATCTGGAAGGCTCTCGCCTTGGCTGGGGTTCCCTAGCCTCTTTGTCTCCTGCTTGCCATCGACGATCTAAGCTCGCTCGGGTCTCCGGCTCAGAGGTCTGCCTGGAGGCTTCGAGGGTCAGCGGCGAGGCTTGACGGACGGGCTTCTGTGCCATGGTCGGCAGACTGGGCCGACGGCGAGCACACTGGGCCGTCGAGGGACGGATCGACGACTTTGGCTGTGCGCCATGACGACGGGCTAACTGGGGTGTGCCCTCGCCTTCTCACCTGCGACGGTGTGGCTTGCGACCCGATGGACAGCCTGAGAAGGTCCACGCTGCACAGCGAGCGAGCAGGAGTGTCCGGTCGGGCCGACGTGACCAGGGCCAACGCCTGGCCATCACGCTGAGGGCTCTCGACGGCCTTCTCGTCGCTGCTGCTCGGCCGATCCGGGGCTGGGGATCAGAGCTCGACCTGGGCAAGTGTGCACGCGGCCAGCCTAACCAAAGCTTTGACTGCTCGACTCGCTGCTCGCCGCGCCAGGTGGAGGACGGCCGGCTCGCTGGCAACGTCGACGAAGCCCCCGGAAAAAATCCGACGAAAAGGCGAGGCACGCAGGCAGCCGCTCTTCGATTCCAGCTCAACAGGTGGCTCAGACGACGACCACGGCGACCACCAACACCACCACCATCACCGCAGCGGCCTTGCCGGCAGCAACGCCTCGCCTTCATCCAGTCACTCGTCAACGAGAGACCATACGTCGTTACCGCAATCTCGAAATCCCTTCATTCGGCGACCGCCTCGCCCGCGAACGAGCCGCCGCGCACGTCTCCCTCACCTTCTGCTGGCCCAGCGGACGAGGAGCCCCTATCAAAGCTCGTATCGTCGCCCCGCGGATTGTTCAAGATGCAGACTCCGACCTTATGACCTTGTCCACCTCGTCCGTCTCGTCTTCAGCCGGCACTTTTCAACTTTTGACCAGCACACACGTAATCGCCAAGCTTCTATTCACAGCCGCCCGCTGATCCACCATGGTGGTAGAAGAAGCAACAGATCGGTCGCCGGGCCATCACGTCGGCAGCATCAGCGCCGCTTCGTCGCCGGATGCCACCTTCCGGCTCGACGACTTGAGCAGCCCGTCGAGCCCACTCGACGATCCGCACCAGATTGATCCGGAATCTGACCGCCATCTGTCGTCACGCGGAAACCATGCACCGCTGCCCAGTCCATCCCACTTACCGCCTCTCGATTTCGATGAGCTTTCGCCGCTTCCTCCGGCTCGGCGCTCAGTGCTGTCGCCTGAAAGCCTGCCCGCTGGCCGTTCACCAGCGATCGCCAAAGGCCCAAGCTCGCCGTTCAGCTCCTTGAGATCGTCTCCAATGCTCGAATCCTTCCGCCTCGATGCGTCGCCCCAGAAAAGACCGTCAGTACAAACCGAGAGCCCACAAGCACTCAAGGCTCATCTGGGCGTAAGTGCGAAGGGCAGTTTCGACGATGCACGGTCTCGGCCGAATCCTGCCGACGGCGAGGTACCCGCGGCGAGGTACGTGACGGTGTCTGCAATCCTGTCCCGCTCCGAAGTCTACTTTCCTGCGGGCTCTCGGCACGCCGACATCCTCAGAGACACGCTGGGCGAGGGCCAACGAGCGATCCCTCCGACATCTCGCGGGCCTAGCGACGGGCTCGTTCAGCCCGACGCTGCCAGCTTCGGGGTTCGCCGGCGCGGATCACGAAAGGCGCCCAGCAACGGAAGCGCACTCGAGGCCCTGGGGGCGCTGCTGCTCCACAGAGACAGTTCTGGCAGGGTCTCGGGCCTCAGCCTCACCAAGGAGGGCGAGACGCAGGCTGGATCAGGGTTGCCCGCGCCCCAAAGGAGCGTCGTCCAAAGCTGGACGCAAGCCCTCAACGAGATCAGCAAGCTGCGCCCCGCCTTTGCCTTGTCTGCGGCCAACCGCGACGGACCTGACCAGATCGCTGGACGGGGTACTATCGCAGAACGGCGGGCGAGGAAATGGGGAAGCATGCTGCTGCGTCAGGGCGGCGCAGCGGTGTCGGAGAGTGACAGCCCTCAGGCCGGGTACAGGACGGTGCGAAGCGGTCGCAGTGGTCTCAGCTTCGAGGTCGGGATGCCCGCCGGCTCGTCACCGGAGCAGGCCGCCTCGGACGATGGCTATCGCGATCGTTCTGGGCCGCGAGGTCCGGCACAGCGCATGAGCGGGTCCCTTCCCGGCACGATTCTGCTCAAAGCGGGCAAGAGACCCGATTTCGGGAGGAGAAACTTTTCCGAGTACGGCCCAGGATCGTCCTTCAACGCCGAAAGCCTGCCCGAGGCACCGCCAAGTCCCGTGGACATGCCTGGCGCCTGGCATGGTGGCTCTTCTTGGAGGGCCAAGCCGGGAGAGGGCTTTGAAGAAGGCGCGCTGCTCCTCCCGCCGCCACTGCTCGATGATCAAGGAAGCGATCCGCACACCTTCGAAGGTCTCCTCGGCGTCCGACGTATGCGCGAGCAGGCCAAAGCACGGAAGCAGATGGAACGCCTCAAGGCTCGCAACCGGCCCACTCACAAAGTGGGACCCTTGGTGGCTCTGCTCAACTTTGTCAGAGCCGCACATGCCGCCGAGAAGCAGTCGCAGGCTGGCAAGACGAGGCCCGAACGCCTTACGCGGAGCATGTCGGAGCCAGACACGATACGCCAAGTCGGAGGATTGAACGCCATCAACGGGGAAATCGAGCCAGTCGCGGGGCTGCCGTCCGAAGTCGCTCACGCAGCTGAACAAGGGCCCCGCGAGTCAGTGAAATCCGTGCCGACTGCCCTTGGTGTCGGTCCTGAGGCAAACGCCGGCAGCGATCGACTTGCTATGGGAGCGATGTCGATGTCCGACATCGGCGACGGCCACCTTGCCGAGCCCAATGCATCGAGGCCGCAGGCAGCGCTCACGGCGTCCCCCGGTCTGCAAGCGGCCCGTCGACGGCAAGCGAGCCTGTCGAGGAGAGGATCCCTTACCAATCCAGTCGACACCACCGGCAGGCAGCTCAACACCGTCTTTGAGTCCGGAGTTTTCGACCCGGTCATTGCGCATGAATCGCGCAGCATGTCGCCCCGACTGGCGTACGCGGCATCGCCTTCCATGGGACCCTCGTCTCAGGCCTCATCGGTCTCGGGCCACGATCTGCCGTCGGCGCCGAGGCTGCTGCCCATCCAGCTGTCGCTTCCGCCTTCGCCCTTCACGCCCCTCGGCGTCGATCATCGCTCGCAGAGTCGAGACTGGCGCTCCAGCAGCAGCAGCAGTCTTGCGTCCGACTACTGGTCAGCGAGGCCCATCCCGCACGCGCATGCACCGCAGACCCCACGGCTCGGCCCCACGATACTGAGCGTGCCGCCGTCGCCCTGGACTCCACACCAAGGAAGCTGCGCCGAGGTCATGTATCAGCTGCACTTCAACACGAGCAGCTCCTCGCTCAGGGCGCCCGGCACGCCCCGCCTGATACCCACGCATCTCGAGGTGCTGCCCTCGCCCTTCCCGACTCCAGCAGCCTCCCGGCGGGGCTCAGTCGGCGGCGAGAGGCGCACCTCGACGTGGGTCTCCGCTCCTGACGTCACCCCCGATGCGGCCCTTGTCATGCCGGCGATGAGTCCGAGCAAGGCTTCGGCCGATGCCACCAAGGAGACGGCCCCGAGGTCCATGGATGCATCGGAGCAGGGCCCGCCCGAAGTTGCAGGTCTCAAAACGGCCAATGGACAGGCGCTCCGGCTTCGCCGGGCGAAGGGCGTTCGCGAGGCCCTCGAGACCGATACTTCGCGCCTGACGCCTTCGGCCCTACTGCGAGACTACCCGGAGTCGGGCTCGTCGACGCCGACCGTCGCTGACCGGGCGGATGCCTCGCAAGCCGCAGGATTCCCCCCGCCAGCTCTCGAACCGCTGTCAGCATCACCACCAGCGCCAAGCGGAGATCAAGAGGCGTCTGTCCCGCGGCAGCGGTCCTTCTTGCTATGGTTCTTGGTCGGCGACCTAGGGCTGAAGGACACCAGGTCAGCTGGATCTCGCCAGCAAGAGGAAGTCGGCGGAGTCGCCGGACTCCTCGTCCACATCTTTGGCTTTACGGTGTTTTGCCTGGCCCACCTCGTCGACCTCATCTGGCAGATGGCCGAACATGTGGCGCTTGCCTTTTGGTTCGCGCGATGGCTCCTCATGAACTTGACGGGGCAGACGGTGCTGTCGCGCTGCGTGCTCGAAGCCTACCGCCTGATCCAGGCCGAGTGGGCGACGGTGGCCGAGGAGGACCACGAGGCGCGCGGGTCCAAGAAGCGACACCGGGTCGACGCCGAGGCAAAGGCCCGCGGTCTCAGCCGATGGCAGGTGGCCAGGGGCCTCTTTGAGCTTTTCTGCCTCCAGAGCGTCACCAGAGAGCGTTACCTCCAAGAGGGAGCGGGACTCGTCAAGCTCGAAGCGTGGTCGAAGCACTCGCGCCTCGGCACGCCGGCTGCCGATGGCTCTCTAGGATCCGGCCGCCTAGACATCGGTGCTCAGAAGGCTGCAGCGCGTGCTGCCATTGAGCAGGCGACGTGGGCGGCATCGCAAGTCGAGAGCGGAGACGACGATGACGACGACCGCGATGGCGACGACGACGACGACGACGACGACAGCAGCGACGAGGAAATGATTGTCACGAACCGAGGCCACGACATTCTCGAGTTCTCCAAGACGCCACGGCTCGATCCCGTCAGGCCATCGCAGCCGCGCAAGCACAGCGGCTACTTTGGCACTTCGTATCCCGCCACGGCTTCACCCGCCCTGCGGTCGTCAGCGAGCGATGTCGCGAGCGAGCTCAAAGCGCTCCGCGAGAGCCCTCGCGAGCTGGTCAAGACGATCAAGTGGGCCAGCCGGCTGGCCATCTCGGCGTACGGCCTGCACGTTCACATCGTGGACCTGCCTCCGACCTTCACGCCCTCGGGAAACCGCTTCTCGAGGCAGACTTTCGCCTATCTGTCGCGCCTCGACGCGGAAGACGTGCTGCACGCCGACATCCAGACGCTCGATGTCGAGGCCAACTACAGCCCGACATTCTACATCGTCCGCGACTACGTCCGCAGAGTGGTCTGCGTCGCGGTGCGCGGAACGCAGAGCTTCTCCGACATCATCGTCGACCTCGAGATGCGGACCGAGGAGGTCGAGCTTCCTCAGGTGCAGCCGGCGCCGGGCGAGGAGTTCCGGTGCCATGCCGGAATCTGGCGGGCGGCGCGAGCGCTCGTCTCGCCCGACTCGAAGCTGTTCGAGAAGCTCCGCCTGGCGCTCGAGGAAAACGAGGATTTCGGCGTCATCTTCTGCGGCCACAGCCTGGGCGGGGCCATTGCCAGCGCGGCGGCGCTGCTGCTGGGCGAGTACCGCGTTCCCGATGGCGCCGACCGCGACCAGGGCAGCTGGTTCACCAACATGTCGAGCGGACTACCGGCGCACCGGCCGATCCGGGCCATCAGCTTCGCCAACCCGGTCACCATGACGGCGGACCTGGCCAGCCGCGCGGCGATGGGCTCGATCCCGCTGGTGACGAGCGTGGTGTTGGGCAGCGACGTCATCCCACGAGCGGGCCACGGCCAGGTGCGCGAGATCCGCCGAGTGCTGGGAGCGCTGTCGCGGGTGCGGCGGAGGCTCGCCATCTCGTCTTCGCCCGACGACGGCGATGCCCGGGTGCACATCGTGCGCAGCTTCTGGGACTGGCGGTCCATCTGCCAGTCGACGAACCCGGACGACGTGATGCTGCACCGCAAGGAGCGCATCGAGGAGCAGCTGTGGTCGCTGCGGCGCGAGGTCGAGTCGGAGCTGTACGCGGCGGTCAAGTCGCGACTCGACGAAGCCGGCGAATCCGCCAGCGTGGGGGCGACGGGCTCAGATGGCGGCGGTGGCGGTGGCGGTGGCGGGGGCGGGGCGGTCCTCGGTCGGTCCTCGGTATCCGCCCTCGCCGTGGGTGGGGCCGGCAGCAGTGCGAGGCGGCACCGCTGCACCAGCTGGCGGCCAG
>NW_006920869.1:1532333-1558542 GCF_000417875.1 Pseudozyma flocculosa PF-1
CGTCCTCGGTCGTCCTGGTATCCCGCCCTCGCCGTGGGTGGGGCCGCAGCAGCGCGAGGCGGCACCGCCGCACCAGCTGGCGGCCAGGCGGCAGGCGCTCGACTCGGCCACGCTGCGCAGCGAGGCTGCCCAGGGCGGCCCGCTGATCCCGCCCGGCCGCTGCTTTTGGATCGAGGGGCGCGACATCCACCTCGTCACGAGCCCGCTCTCGTTCTTCAGCCTGCCCGAGTTCCGCCTCGACATGTTTGCCATGCACTTCCCCGCCGCCTACGAGGAGGCCATCCTCAACCTCCGCCGCTGATGGCGCCACGAGGTGGAGTCTGAGCAGGCCAGGCTTGTACAATGTACCATTCCCTTCCGTCCGCGCCGTGTGTAACTGTACGTATCATCCGATGTCTGAATCGGCGTCGTGAGTTGCTCCGAGGATGGGCAGGAAAGGTAGCGGGCGTTGTTCATCGAAGGCAACCGGGCGAATAAGGTAAGTCAGGCGAGGAGGAGGACAACGACGGCCCAGATGCCCATGGCCAGGGAGGCGAGGTCGAACGATGTCGCCGGTCGAGTCGTCCCGTTGGGCTGCGCCGACTGCGTGGGCTGTGGTGCCGGTGTGCTGCTCGGCATCGTCGTCGGAGACGGCCCCGTCGAAGGCGCCGGGACGAGACCTGAGCTGGTCTGCGGCGGCGTATCCTGAGTCGGTCCTCGATCCGTCCTCGTGCCGCTAGATGCCGAGCTGCCGGTACTGGCGCTGCTGCTGCTGCTGCTGCTGGAAGGGGAGATGCAGCCTGTATCGTCGCTCGGCTGCACCGTGACGGGCTGAGAAGAGGACTGTGTCGTCCCATCATGGACCTGCCAGCATGTTCACAGAGGTGGAACGGAACCCGATGCGATTAGCTGTCCGCCTCCCTGCCATCTTCTCCTCTTCAGATGCGCCTGGTCTCGGAGCAACACACTCACATAGATGACGACGGCCGTTCCAGCCGTGACGTTGGTGGGCATCCAACTGAGCGAGTCGGTCAGTGGCGGTTGACGAAAGAAGGAACGGAGCGTAGCGTTCGTCTTTGCTACTTGTGCCGGGGCCGGGAGCCGTGTAAGCGACGAGCACCTAGCCCACTGCGCCGACCTATGAGCCTGGTGGGCCAGGACGGGACTCACCATCCACGGCGACGACATCGATCTGGCCCTGCGCACCCGTCCATCTGAGCTGCGAGAGACGACACTGCGTCAGGCTTGGCGTCGTGACGCTCAGCGCGCCCACCTGCTGCCATGCGACTGCGCTCGCCGCAAAGAGGGTGGGGATCCACCGCATCTTGATGCCGTTCCCCCCCGTGGTGGTTGTGCGGTTCCGTGGCGGTTGTGCGGTTCCGTTCCAGAGAGGCGTCGAGGGAAGTGGTGATTGAGAAGGAGGAGGAGCAATGACGATAGTCAACGCGCGGTGTGGGGTGCGCGGAGAGGTCAAAGGACCCTCGTGCTCGCATGCACGTCAACCTTGTTCACTGCTGCACCGTCGGCCGCCGGCTCTGTCGGCCCGCTTCAGGGGACTTGGGACTTCGAGTGTTGGCACCTCTGGAAAAAGCTTCTCGCCGTTCGAAAGTCGAGTCGACGGTATTTCTTCAAAATCTGCTGCTGCCGTCAAAAATCTCAGGATGTGATTTTAGAAATCAGTGGACACTCGAGACCTCGAGCCTGGGCTGATCCCCGCTGAAAGGCATGTCCGGCGTCCCGAGTCCAATTTCTGCTGGTCGCTAGAATTTTCCTGGACTTCGAGTTTTACGAACACCTGCTGGCCAAAGTCCAAGTTTGGGAAAAAATCGAAATTCAGACGCTTACGAAACTCGACACAACCTGAACCTCTGGAACCAGAGTGCGGGGTGCATCAAGCTAAGGTGGCAGGGTGTGCTCGAGCCAATCGCCATTCCCAGCGCAGGTCAACGACTGGCTGGTCCAAACGCTCTCGCAGACTCAATCTCGGCGCGAGAGGGAAACGAAGGCCTCGCTCAGGGCCACTCGCCCAGCCTCGAACGCTGTGCCAGAGTTCAGACAGACACGCTCGATTGGCACAAAGACTTGATACATGCTGGGCGGAAGCCAGGTCTGCAAGCCACGACGGAGCAAGGGAAGCGAAGGAAGCTCAGAGACGAGACTTTGCCTTGAGGGCATAGGCACCACCCGCCTGTTCCAGAGGCACCGTTCTGGACGCGGCCGGCGTCGACGTCGACTTGGACTCTGCAGCAGCAACACCGGCATCGGCGTTCCCCCGCTCGCCCCACGAATACACGCTGCTACTGGCCAGCCGGACCGTCTTGCCCGCGTCGTCCTGGACCGTCGAGGCGAGCTGGTCGAGCAGCCTGGCGAGGTCGCCGTGTCCACCGCTGATCCACAGCCGTGCCATCTCCTCCTGCTGAGCCGCCTGCGCCGACAGGTCGTCCCGTCCGCCCAGGCGTGCCAGCCGAACAATGTCGAGCGGATCGACCGATGCTGGCTCCGATAGCCACGCGGCGTGCTCGAGCAGCCCCACCGAAGCGTTGATGGCCATGACGACGTCCAGCAGCGGCCGGGTGAAGCGGAGATCGTTGCTCGACATGTGCCGCGCCAGATCGAGCGACTGCACGACTCCCGCCGTCTTGGCGACGGCGTCCGAGACCTGCTCGATATCCTTGCTCAACCGCTGTCGGATGCCGGCAGGCAGCGAAGAAAGGGCGGCGACGGCGTCCTCGAGGAATTCCCGCAGCGCACGGCCCTTGCTCTGCGTCACGACGCGCAGCACGTCAAGCGAGAGGACGGCCGGCGTGCCTTCCCAGATCCTCTCGACGGTCAGATCGCGCAGCATCTCGCCCATGCCCACCTCTTCCATGTAGCCCTGCCCACCGAAGCTCTCGATCAGCGTGAGGTACGCCTCGCTGGCCCGGGTCGCGATAAACGCCTTGAGCGCGGGCGTCAGCAGCCGCAGCCGCATCTTCTGCCGGTCCGTAGCCTCTCCCGACTCGGAGGCGCCCATCAAGAGCGCGTTGGAGAAGAAGACCTGCAGGAAGGTGCGGTAGAGGACGGTGACCTTGAGCAGCTGGTCGGTATGGAGCGGGAGCTGCGAGAGCTGACTGCCACCCAGCGCCGGTCTTGTCTGGGCGTAGGCCGTAGCGCTGCGAAGGCCCCAGGAGAGGCCACCCACGGCGCCCGAGGCCGAGTAGAGACGGGTGATGTTGAGCACCGACGAGATGGTGGCGACGCCGCGCCCCAGCTCGCCCACCAACTCGCCGATGCAGCCGTTGAGCTCGAGCTCAGCGGTAGGGAGGTACTTTGTGCCGAGCTTGCGCTTGAGCCGGTGGACGCGGATGCCATTGAGCTTGCCCGTCTCGTCGTCGCGGATCTTGATCAGGAAGAGCGACATGCCACGCGTGCCCTTGGACACGTCGGGGTCGGTGCGAGCCAGGGCGAGGGCGATGTCGCCGTCGGTGGCGCTGCTGAACCACTTGAAGCCGTCAATGACAAACTTGTCGCCCTTCTTGGGGGCCGTGTTGTGAGGGTCGAGGGGCCGGGCGACGGTCTCTGTACGAGAGACGTCTGATCCACCTGGTCGCTCAGTCATCCACTGGCCTGCCGTGTAGTTGAGGTGCGGGTCGATGGAGCAGAGGCGCGGGATGAAGGCGCGTTGGGCTGGAGTGCCGTGGAGCTCGAGCACGCGGACCGCACCGTCGCTCATACTGACGGGGCAGAGGACGACCTTGCTGACGGGGCCGAACATGACGATGCGCGCGAAGGCAAAGAGGCGGGCGCTGAGAGAGGGGGAGAGATGGAGAAGGAGAGGACGTCGTGTCAGCGTGAAGTGCGTTCGCTGCGAGCCTGGTCGTTGGCAGCACGTACAACTGGCCCAGGCGTGCTCTGCCCTGTCCCTGGCGGGCATTCTCGGTGTCGTAGCTCTCTGCGACGATGCCTTCTGCAGCGGCGACGGCCTTGAGGCGCTGCCATCCCTGGCCAGTGACGAGGCGGTCTACACGCCTGCCCCAAGCGTCGTACTGGACCAACGTGGGTTCCTGGGTGGGGTTGTCGAGGGTGGCTGCGATGTCGGCGTACGGCCCGGCGCACCTGGCACCGAAGGAGTGGAGGCTTTCAAAGAGGCGCGAGACGGTGGGTGCGTCGAGGCCGTTTGTGAGCATGAGGCGGAGGATGGTGAGGCGGAGCGCGGCGTCCTCGCCCCAGGGGTTGCCCACGCGGAAGGGCTGGAACTGGAAGCCCTCCTCTGCTCGCATGGTGGCGTGTAGACGTGTGGTTTGGGTTGGTTGCTTGGCTGTGTGACAAGGTGGGGTAGGGTGGCGGGGCGGTCCGCGAAGTCGTGGTGGTGCGGGAGTGAGGAGCGCCTCGATGCCAGGTGAGGGGAAGGCCACACCAACCGGCCTGCCCTGGCCCAAGGCAAGGCCCGGCTGCGCGCTCGGCTGCTTGATCCGAGCCGGCTGAGCCGTGGAGCAGCAGCAGCCGTTGAAATCCAAAATTGCGGGGAAATCCAAAAAGCAGCCTAGGGTAGGCAGGCAAAGGGTCTTGGGCTTTGCCTGGCCAGGGCTGGTTGCCTAGCTGATGCCTGGCTCGCACGGGTCAGCCTTTCCAAACTGATGGCTGAGAGAGAGTGGAGTGGAGGCGGCCTGGCCAGACGAGAGCGCTCGCTTTCACCTCGATCTGCGTTCTTCGGACTCGGCCAGACCTCAACGGGAGCCGAGAGACCCCGAACGCCCCGGTCCATCCGCCGCAGCCTGCCTACTTCCTCCTTCCTCTCCATCACCACCACCACTCCCTCTCACCCGAACTCACCACACTCCGGACCATGGACCTCGTCACCGACCTCTGCCAGCGCTTTGGCGTCCAAACGCCATCGCCCGACAAGCTCGCCCTCGCACTCACCTCCGCTTTTGTCGCCCTGACCATCCCGTTCGTCTTCCTCTTCCACTTTTCCTCTCGCCCCCGCACCCAAAACATCCCCATCTACCGGGAACGAGTCCTCATCCTCGGTGCATCAAACGAGAGCAGCGTCGGCGAGGCGCTCGCGCTCCAATACGCACGCAGAGGCTGCCGCGACCTCGTCCTCGTCGCCCGCAACGACCAGGGCCTCGAGAGGGTCAAGCAAAAGTGCATCCTGCAAGCCCAGGAGGGCGAGGAGTGGGAGCAGAGCGAGGAGGCGCCCGGAGAAGAGGCAAAACAGGCCATGGCAACCCGCTTCCACACCTTCAAGGCCGACTGCACCGATCCAAACGACGTCGACCGCCTCCGCAAGTACGTCGCCGCAAACCTAAAGGGTCTGGACACGCTCCACATCTGCTTCGGCGTTTCGGCACTGCTGCCCCTCCTCGGTGTGGCGGGCGTCGACCCCATCCGCCCCTCAAAGGCAGGGGGCGAAGCGGTCAGCAGGTCGGTCAACCCGGACCGGGTCGGCCTGGAAGCCGTCGCCGCCGCCGTCTCAAAAGCATCGCACGTCAACGTCGTGGGCACGGCCATCTGCCTGGCCGCCTTCACCCCGATGCTGCAGACTACCTCGTCCCATCCGGCCATCGCCCTCACCTGTTCCGCAGCCGCCCTCGTCCCAGCCCCGACGCGCTCGATCTACGCGTCGACAAAGGCCGGACAACTCGCCCTCTTCCGCTCCTTTGCCATCGAGTGCCTCGCCCACGCCTCGCACCCTGCCGCTGCCGCCGAGGGCGGTAAGGGCAGGCGCAAAGTCAACTTCCTCGCCATCTGCCCGGGAACCATCTCGAGCTCGTTCCGACACTCGGCCGTCGATCTGGCCCCGTCGACCTCGGACGGCACAAAGGGCGGCACCGACATGCCCGAGGACCTCGCCTGGGTCAAGGGCGAAAAGATGCTCAGCGCCAAGGACGTAGCGGACAAGACCATCTTCAAGGTCGACCGGTACGCCACCGGCACCGTCACTATGCCCGCCCTCTACGAGGCCGCCACCTGGATTGACAAGGTCTAGTGAGTCAGTCTCGTCCGTCACCTTGTGCAGCCGCGAGCATTCGTACTGAGACGCCCGCGTCGTGCGCCCCTCGTTTCTTGCGTCCGTCAGCCCGGCCTATGTCCAGAGGATGGCGAGAAAGAAGTATGCCTACTGAGCACGGCTCTTCTGAGACGTTCCCTCAGCCGATCCGTGTCGGAGACAGATGCTGGAGCGCGCACTATTCCTCGTAATGGCATGCGCTTCGACGATGTTGCAGTCTGGATCTCGAAACGGGAGCTCGCAGGTCTGTCTTCGGCCTGCACTATGCGTCCGCGTCACCGTCACCGTCCTCCATCTCTCCACCTCGCAGCCCGATTCCACCTGACCCTGCCTTGCGAGCGGGATCCGCACTGCCGCCAGCAGACTCGGCGAGATCGCTGAGCGTCTTGAGCGTCCGGCTAAAGATGCGGGTGAAGGCAAGGTCCCACTGGACCACCGAGTCGGAATACAGGTCGACGTCGGCCGATGCCGTCTCGGACTGCGTCGGTCGGTGTGGACGATGCGCCGAGGCAGAGGTCTGCTGAGCCGCCCGCGCGGCTTTGCGCGGCGGTTCCGTCGTCGTTGGAGTCGACGTCGATGGCTGTGAGGGCGACGCAGGATTGGGAGAGTGCGGTCGCTTCGTGGAACGAGAATCGACCGGCGACGGGTCGCGCAGTGGCGACGACTCGCGTTCGTCAGGAGCCTCGTCACTCTCGTCGGCATCCGGATCGATCTGTTGGGTCGGCATAGCGAAAGTGCCGTCAGCAGGCAGCACCGGGCCATGACGATCGCCGCAAGATGACCACCCACCTTGCGATCGAACAGCTCCTGGAAATGGCGATGCTCTGCCGTGTCCTCCTGAGGATCATAAGTTTCCCCTTCCGGCTCGATTGCGGGTGGTGGATCGGCCTGCGCGTCACCGATGGGCACGTCTTCCATCTCGCCCTCGAGGTCCTCGTCCGCCTCCATCTCTCGCTGCTCCTCACCATCGTTCTCCTCGTCCAACTGGTCGGCCACGACGCCTGGCACGATGTCCCCGGCAGTCGCCTGTCCGTCGTCCTCCTCGTCCTCGTCCATCGTTGGCGGCAGCGGTGCGTTGAGCTCCTCTCGCATCCAGGCGAACAGCTTCTCACGCGCCAGCACGGCAATGTTGCGCAGCCGCACGCGGTCCGTCTGGCCGACGGTGCGGATGCCTTTGCCGCCCTGGATCGGCAGGCTCTCCCGCTCAGAGCCCAGGGCACTGCTATGAGGCGTGGATAGGAAGCGGCCGTCGACTGCAGGAGAGGGCACGAGGCTCGAGGTGAATCGGCCGATACCAGGGACTGTCGAGCGAAGGGATGCTTTGCCGTTGCGTCCCTGCTCCGTCGGATTGCTCGAATCGTCTGCGTCAGAGAAAGCCTCTCGAGCGCGCTTGAGAGCCACGGGGAAGTTTATCATGTAGCCGCGCAGGATGGCGGTCCACATCCGATCAAGCAGGCTGGTGGCCTCGAGGACGAGGTTGAGCTGCTTGTTGCGGAGCGCGATCTCTTGACGGCGCCTTTGCTCCTCATCTTCGTGCTGGTCCTCGCCATCCTCGCCATCCTCTGCTCCTGGTCGGTCGCTGTACGCATCTGCGGCTTCGTCCCGGGCTTTGGAGGGTGCCTGGTCGCCCTTTTGCCTGCTTTCTCTTCTCGCCCGCTCTATCTCCATCCCTAGGCCGTAGCCGGCGATGCCATCGCAGATGTCCGAGGTGCACCTGAGCAGGTACGAGACGAGGAGATTAGTGCCGCCGCTGCCATACGGCGGCACGCGGGCCAGGACACCGAGGATGACGTTCCACTGCTGCCAGAAGGGGATGAGGGATGGCAGAGGAGAAGACGGATCGAATCGCTTTCGGTAGCCGCGCGAGATAACGAGGAGCGAGTTGTCGAGGTAGGAGCGCAGACGGGCTTCCTGCTTGGCCGAGAGGGGCTGCGGGACAAAGGTCGATGCCTGGACCGACTCGTCGGCGTGCTGCTCGGATGCTGCGGCGTCCGCAGGCGCATCGGGCAGTATCGACGAGAAGTCGTCGATAAGGAAGCCGCCGCCTGTCGATGCCATGTCGGATTCAGGGTGTCGGGACGGTGCCGATGGAGGGGGGGGGGAAGGTGATGGTGGCAGGAGCCAACGAGATGTGTGCGGCTGCGAGGCCTGGCTGGCCAGAGAGCGCTTGGACCGGCGCGATGTGGAGGCCAAGGCGCAGATCGAAAGAGAGGCGGCAGGTTGGTCGGTGGCCGCTGGGTGCGTGCAGCTTAGCCCGTGCGCCGCGGGCCTGGCTGGCTTCGGAAGGGCAGCCGGCTTGGCCCTGCCTGCGTGCTTCATCAGGCGCCTTGCCTAGCTCCAAACAAAAAAGGCAGGAGGCAGGCGTGCTTGCAGCTGGGCAGGCAGGTAACTTAGGCCGGGGAGAGTCATGCGAAGAAAACCACCCCGCCCGCCCGGCGCTTCCGATGGCTGGACCCCCCAGTTTTAACGGCTTGCCAGCATGCTTTCGGCTTGAGACTCCCCTGCCTCCTCGTTTCGGACCACCCACTGGGCTTTGTGTGCACACCTTTCCGCAGCGAGCCGCTCACTGCGTCTATCCATAGCCCACGCAAGTGCTTTCCTCGCCTGCCACCTCCGCCCCCTTCGCTGCTTCGTTATGGCTCTCGACTGGCTCGTTGTGCCACCGCCATGTCCAGTCCTACCGAGAAGATGAGCGCCGCCGCCGTGGCCACACTCGATGGTCTCGTTCCGCCTACGGTTTCAGCTGCAGAGTCCCCAGGCCAGCGGCGCACCAATTCGCCTGCCAGCTGTCACTCTTCTGCGTCGTCACCAACAACCACCGGCTCGACCCGAAGCACTAGCGAAGGATCCCCCTCGTCGGCCGAGACCGATGCCACCTCGGTTTCGGAGCTCGCTTCGGGCCCGTCGAACGCGCCCTTTGTCTGGTCAGAGGTGAGATGGCCGTCTGCCTGCCGGTAGTCATTACCGGCTCATCCGCGACGTCGCCGGCAGACGGTTGATCGCTGGACTCCTGCTTCTTCCTCGGCCTCGCCCCTGCTCAGACCCGCCAAGAGCTCTGCGAGAGCCTGCCGTACTATCGCGCCTACCAGTCCGGCTCCTACGTGAAGGGCATCAGTGTGGGTAGCCGCCCAAGCTTCAAGAGGGACGATGCGCTCGTGGTGCGCGATTCGTTTGTAGTCGGCTACCTCCTCGGTGGCTGCCCCTCTCGCCGCGACATTTGGGCCAGCGACGGCCGCGTCATCATCTCTCACGGCGGCGGCAAGAGCGCAAACGTAGACGATCACACCGCTGGCGGCGTCGACGAGGATAGTTCGCGTCCCGCGGCCTCGTCGTCCAGCAAGCTCCAGCTCAAGGGCGATCAGGAGGAGGACGACTCGGTCATTGCCTCGCTCATCCAGACCATGAGGATGAAGGTGCCTCTCGTTCTCATCGCGGCAGAGAACTATGCCCTGCTGCCGATGAAGCTCAACTGTAGCTTTGCCGTGCTTGGCTGGTAAGTGCTTTCAGAAGCAGGGCGACAATGGGCAGCAGGCTCACACCGGCACTGACATCGTCGGACCGCGACCTCTCTCCCCAGGTACATCATCACGGATGGATGGGCAGAGAAAGAGGAGGACGACGACCTCCTGGGCGGCAAGAGCTTCGTGCGGTGGAAGTTCCGCTTCGAGTGGATCCAGGCACAAGGGGAGCCATGGTGGTGTCTCGGGCCGGAGCTGCACAGAAGCGCCACTTGGAACCCTCGCCAGCGGAAGGAGCGATTCACCAAGGCGGAGCGCGATCTGCCCGCCCTGGCACCACATTATCAGAAGGCGAGCCGAAGGCTCAAGGTGACCCTCGGAGACACCGCGAAGGCATTCGACGAGGGCGTAGAGCGACCGCGGAAGCGACTGAGAAGGTACGTCCCTGGCCCGGATATCCGGTTGATCTCGAATCACTCTCGCTGACCAGCGGCTGATCTTCTTCGCCATCATCTGCAGAGGACCAATGAAATCGACGGTAGCGCTGCGATCCTCGGTGAGCACGGAGGATGCCTTCAGCGCGAGCCATCCCGTCTGCACCCACTGTCAGCGTGCATCGCCGATAGTCTTCGACGACGGTTGGATGTGCCTGGCGCCAAAGTGTCCTCGCTTCTTTTCGAGGCGGTCGCCGGGTCCTCTGCGCTTTTCAGACGATTTCCTCAAAGTGCGCGGCGACAAGGCTCATGGCGGCTTTCCCAACGGTCGCGAGCCCTGGTCCCTTGTACCCGAAGCCCCTCTCGGTACTAGCCTCGACCAAGCCCGGGGTCTGTGGTGCTCAAAGTGCGGTCGCCTCAGCTGTCGCGCCGTCATCAACCGTCCTCGGTGCCCGCACTGCGACAGCCAGGTCGGACCAAAGAAGGGTTTGCCTCTGGTACCGGCGCCAAAGCTGTCTCTGCACGCCGACGCCGACGTAGCCATCGTCTCGCCCGTCTCTGGCATCGTCACGCACGTCAAGCGCGAGGGCGGTCTCGTCGCCTACTCGTTCAACTTTCCCAAGCGAATGGGCGGATGCGCCGTCCACCTCGTCCAGGCCGATGTCGAACACGGCGCGACCGAGGATACGGCCGATCGGATCTTTGCGGGATTCCAGCAGGGCTCTTGGCCGCAGGAGGACCCAGACGAGAGCCGGAAAAAGAAGAAGAAGGGCAAGAAGAGGAAGAGGGCCAGCGGCAGCAAGATGGACATCGGCTTTATCACGGACGACCAGGAGTCGGGGCGGTCGACGCTCGTGCCCTTCCGGCGGCATCCGCTGCGGTCCTCTTCGCTCAAGGGCGCGATGCTGACGCAGCAGTTCACCGTCAACTACGGCATGGCCTACAAGCACGCCGTGGCGATGGGGACCAACCCGATCGACGCCACCACGCCGCGATGCGTCACGTCGTCCATGTCGCTGATCCGCGCACGCACCGCCGCCGTCTGCCCTCTGGACGACGAGGGGGTGCATCGCAGTTCGTCGACATCCGAGGCGATGCAGCGCGGCTTCAACGAGGCGTACGGGTGCCTCTACCTGCCCTTCCAGTCGATGTCGTTCCATGACGACGGCGAGCCGGGACTGGGCCCAATCGTCTCGTCGCTCTCGCTGGGAGCCGAGGCGACGATGAAGTTCCGCGTCAAGGCCAAGTTGCTCCTCGACTCTCCGTCGTCATTGTCGGGGGGTCGGGGGAGCAGGGAGCAGGCGGCGGCGCGGGCCATGAGGCAGGAGATGCAGACGCTCAACCGCGACCGCACCGTGCTCACGCTCCGTCTGCGCCATGGCAGCGTGTGCGTGCAGGAGGGCGCGGAACTGCAGAAGCGCTTCGAACATGCCGTCGAACCTGGAGGATTCAGGGTGGCGTGCACCACCCGCTTCATCGATCCCGACATCAATGGTCGATAGAGATGGGCGGTCGCTTTGTCTTGCTTTCTTCTCCCGCCAGATGTGTACAGACTCATCGATACCCAGCATCCGCTCATGCCTCCCTGCACAGGCCGACGTCCGATTCGATTGACGGCACCTTTTCTTGATCGCGACGCAGACCGACCCATGCATCACGTAGAAACGAGAGAGCTCCAGAGACGATTCGCTCGCCACCAAGCCGGCTCTGCATCTGACGCGCAGCGGCGACAGAGGGATGCGGCGGCACTGAGATGGAATGACCGGGTAGCATCGAGTCCGGGAAACCCTTTCTTTGCCCTGCGAACTTCTGCTATCAATCTACGTGCCACCACCGCGGCGACGACGGCGACCGATACTATCTGGCGCGCCAAATAACGAGGGTGTGCGGGAGCGGAGTCGTAGCTCGGATCGCCCTGGATCGACGAAAAAGTCGGTGAAAGGGACGATGGTGAGGGAACGCGGCGAATCTTGTTGTTTATGTGGCAATGGCAAGTGACCGTGAATGGGATGCAGGAACAGGAGAGCTGCGGAGATAGAGATGGAGAGAGAAGGATGGAGAAGCGGAGAGACACAGAGAGAGGCGCAACGATCGATCTACAGGGCTCACGATGAGTGTCCGCTCGAGGGGGGTTGGTGACGTCTAGAAGATCACGGCATGGGAATATCAATACGGATGCGCGGCTCTGTCCGGAGGCGAGCGTTGGTGGTGCTGATGCTGGTGATGCAGAGAGAAACCGTATGCCGGCGCAGAGCGTTGCAGAAGACTGCCGTAGGCAGGATCAGGCGTGAATGCGTCGCTCTTGGGGCTGTACGACGGGGCCTTGAGGTTGATGTAGGGCGACATCTCGCGACTGCCGTTGTTCAGAAAGAGATGCTGAGCATCGCCGCCCGGCATCAGGTGCGGCTGGACGAGGGCCGGAGGAGCTCGGTCGGGCGAGCCGACGGCATTGGCCCGCGCCCAGGGATTGAAGGCGTCCATCGTGGGCGACCGCAGGCCTGCGTTGGACTGGTAGCTTTGAGACCGTCGTCCGTCTACACCCCGCCCACCGCGCTCGGCAAAGTCGAAACCACCACCACCACCACCGCCGCCGCCTTCGG
Organism: Pseudozyma flocculosa PF-1; assembly: GCF_000417875.1. NCBI lineage: Eukaryota > Fungi > Basidiomycota > Ustilaginomycetes > Ustilaginales > Ustilaginaceae > Pseudozyma > Pseudozyma flocculosa. Next base: position 1,544,797 of record NW_006920869.1, read on the forward strand.
TGATTCCGGGGAACAAGGAAGGCCGCAGAGGTCTGCCCGCTCTAGGACCTCGCAAGTCCGAGGGCGGGAGCGTGCCCTGCAACGACGCCTGCGCCATGGCGCTAGTGAGGTCCTTGACGCCATTCGGTGCAAACACCGAAGCGGCCTCCGTCTCGTCCCCAAAGGGCTGCGAGTGTGCTCGCGGTAACGCTGCTTGCCCATACGGCAGTGCGGAGGTCGGCGGTGCAAGCGCGGGTGCAGGCATAAACGGGCCTGTCGGAGGTGGCGGAGGACGGGCTGCCGCGAGGCCGAGGTTCTCGACCAGAGGTCTGTACGGCGGTGCGTCGAGGAGCCTGTGTCGGACGAGCAGCTCGGTGACGCGACCTGCGCAGACTGCCCGAGTCTGTGCATCGAGCGCATTGGATGCGAGCAGCCTGAAGACAAATTGCGAGCCATGCAGCTGGTTTGTGACGATCTCCTCGAGGATGTGCGGCTTGTCCGCGTCGAGCAGCGCTGACAACACCCGCCGCGAGGCCTCAGGGTCGACGGTTTGCGTGATGATGCGCAGCAGCGTGAGGGACGCAAGCTTGTGGGTGCAGAGGTGGACGAGGTGGGGCGTGAATCTGGGTGTCAGCAGGCCGAAGCGCCCAGGGAAGCTGGTGGAATCGAGCAGCCAGGTCATCAGCAGCGCCCCATTCTGACTGGTGGCGAGCGGGACGGAGTTGAGGACGATGGCGGCGGCGACCCTTTTCTGCTGCAGCTTGGAAGCCTGCGACGACTCAAGCACGGCCCGCATGCTGCGCGCGCCAAATCGGCCCTGCGCCACCTCCCAGCACCGATCCACCATGGCATCAAAGATGAAGTCAGAGTGGGGTGATCCGAAGGGAATCACCTTCTGCACCACGTAGTTGCCGAACTGGTCGGTCAACAGCGGCGGCACGTAGGGACGGAGGTGCTCGGCGATCATGGATCGCTGCTCGTCGGTGGTGGCGCGGTCGATAATCTTCTGGGCGGCCCAGGTGCCGTTCTTGTGGATGCCGATCTTGGCGAGGTGCGGTGCGATGCTTTCGAGCATCGAGACCTTGAGAGCCTCGCTGCATCGGTCGAAGAACTTCTGGACCAACGTGTTGCCGATGAAGTCGCTCGAGAGGTCGACGATGTCGGGCAGGAAATCGCGCGCGGTCCGGTCGATGTCGCTCTGGGTGCAGCTGCTCGCTTCGATGCTCTTGCGAAGCTCTCTAAGCTTGGAAGTGTCGAACTTGCGACCGTTTGCGGTGTCAGAGACCAGCGGAATCTTTGTGTAGTAGGTTGCAAGACTTCTAGGTTGCGCGACCGCCTCGATGTGCTCCGCCACCTCGGGATCCTGCTCGTCGAGGTGTCGTATGATGAGCTGCCAGTCGGTGGTGCTGGGCTGCGGCTTCATGTCGGCAGGCAGGGGAACTCCGCCCTTGTCACTGCTAGGCACGATGCTGTTGGAAGAGCTGTGCGTCGGAAAGGAGCCGATGCGGCCCGTCGACGGGCTCGAGACCGACTTGCGGATCGCAGCTTGTGGCGGCGTGATGGATCGCAACGTCCTCTGCTTCTCGAGGAGGCCCAGGACGAGATTGCTCCGATACTCTTCCATGTTGCCGCCGGCCAGCTGCTGGTCGACAGGGACAGCCGAAGCGCCTTGCAGATCGGAAAGGGCCTCGACGGCGGCGCAAAAGTCCGGGGCCGAGGCATCGCTTGGGTAGCCGTTGCTCTCCTGCCCGATCGAGGATGGCACCTTGGCATAGCCGATCCTGACTCCGCCGACTTTGGCGCCGAGGATGTCTCTGCCGTGCAGCGCCTTGCGAGCTCTCACGGCGTCGTCGACCCTCTCAAAGTTGATGAAGCCGCAATTCTTGCTGCCGAGGACGCGCACGCTCTCGATCGGCCCGAATGGAGCAAAGACTTGTAGAAGATCGCTGAGGGGAGTGCTCGCAGGAATCGAGCCGACCCAGAGAGCCCGCGTCGGTTGATCGTTGATGCCGTCGGCTGCAGAGGCAAACGGCGCGTCTCCGCCGGACTGATCCGGCCTCGGTGACGGATAGTCTCGGCTAGGTGTGCCGCTTCCGCCATGCAGGCCAGAGCCGCCAGTCTGCGGGATGGCCTCAACCTTGCCAAAGCCGATACGGATCGCGCCATCTGCAGAAGTGGTCCTGAGTCCAATCTTGCCGCCGAGACGGTTCATGATGTCGTCTCTTGCGCTGATGGCGTCTTGCATGTCGACAAAGTTGATGAAGCCGCACTCCTTTTCCGGCAGAAGCCGCAGCGTGTCGATGGCGCCGTACGGAGCAAACGCCTGCATGAAGTCCTGGCCGGTGGTGGACGGGCTGAGTTGTCCGATGTACAGGCTCCGGCTCGGCGGATGGCCAGCCTGACCGTTGGGAGTGTTGGGAGTCGTAGTGGCAGAAGCCGAGGCGCTGTGGCCGCGAGCGCTTGCGCTGTCGAGGTTGACCGTGGCGTCCAAGTAGCCGCCGAGTCCCTGCGGCCGGGCATTGCGATGGTGGCCAGCGTTGGGCGACAAGGTCAACATCCGTGTCAACTCCTGCTCCGTTCTCTGGCGGCCACCGGGACCGCTCAGGGCCGCAATAGTGCCGGCTCGGTGCCGACCGGCGAGCTGGGAGACCATCGGAGCAGGCGGGCCGTGTGAAAAAGAGGCGCGCAGCGCCTTTGTCTGCGCGAAGGTGACGAAGTCATTGGGATCGATGTTCTGCTCGACGGCATACCGGCGGATGGCATCTTCGTCGATCTCAAATGCCAGCGTCGCTGAGCCTGGTGGCGAGGGGCCCACGTTGACGGTGTTGGTCCCATCGAGACCGCCCATGCTGGTGGCCCTCGGTCTTGCGCCGAAGCCGGACGAAAGGCCCTGAGTAGGAGCGACATCGGGAGAGAGGCTGCCGCCAAACGAGCCGAAGCGGTCATGTATCGGCGAAGCGGCGAAGGTTGCACTGGGCTGGCTCGGGGCCTGATCGACCGACTCGTCGCGCTCTTGGACATGCTCGAAGTTGAAGCCCGGCAGGAAGCTGCTGCTGCGGGCCCGTCCGTTGGCGTCGCTGAGCCGTGGTCGCGCAGCGGAAGAAGCCAGCGTCGACGCTCGATGGCGAAGGCTGGCACTGCCGGCGTCCGACTGCCGAGGATGGCCGTCGGCTAGGCCGAGGTAGTCGAGCGTGCTAGATTCGTCAAACGTGTCCCTGCTCGCGTAGTCGTCTTCGCCACCGTCGAGGTGCGGACCGAGGCCGTTGTCTGCCGCCATGGCAAGGCTGCTTAGACCCGAGCGCGACGGCTGCCAGGTCGAAAAGATGGAAGGGCCGAAAGCGTTGCCGAACCCGTCGTCTGGCAGGGTGAGGGATCCCGAGCGTATCCGGTTGTTGGTCTGTGCCGTATCAAAGGCGCCCTTCGGGTCGGCGAAGGCGGGTTGGTGTTGGTGCAGGGCCAGCCTGCTCTGAGGATACTGGACCAGGCCAGAGGCAACGCCGGTCTGGGCGCCAAAGCGACCGCTCTCGGCCGGTGCGAAGACGGATTCGGCGGTCAGCGAAGGTGCCGGTAGGTCGCCCCAGCTTGATGGTAGGGTGCCCGCTCTGGCTCTGCCCCGGTTGGTCCTGGCGCTGTCGAAAGCTCTCGATACACTGGCGTCGCGGTGATCAGGCACCTTGGGCCGGTTGACTGGCGATGGCAGGATGCCTTCGTCGGCCTGGATCTGACGAGCTCTGCTCGGTGAGTGGACGAGGCGCGAGAGGTGCGGAGTCCGGTACGTATGAAAGGAAGAGGGACGAGGAGGGTCGTGAGCCGGGTTGGGACGAGGGGCGTGTATGGACTTCATCTGGCGGAGACAAGCTGATGCTTTAAGGTGCCGCTGGCGCAGAGAGGGGCGCATGCTGGCCGAGGAACTCACCTCCGGGACAGGACGAGGTGAGCGGATCGTGGAAAGGTCCCCTGTGCGCCAGCTGAGAGCAGCGTCGAAGGCAGATGGCCTGCTGCACGAGGGCGTCGGAAAGGGGGCGCCGGGCGCAGGTTGTGGAGATGGAAGGGTCCGAGCGTGCAGCGATGCAGACAGATAGATGAATGGGTGCGTGAGTCTGTGTTCCCGGGGTCCATGCAGCGAAGGCTGAGGCAGGCAGCCAGGGGGCGCACACCAGCGCGGTGGTCCATTCGCAAGCTCGGCGCCCTCCCGCGTAGGCCGCCATGCTGTCACTGATCTGTCCCTGCTCACCTTCATCCTGACTGAGGCCTCCCATGGTGGTCGCTCTTGGCTCGCTCACCGTTGGAGCTTGAGGCACCTAGCGTAGTAGTCGTAGTCCGTCGCTCGGTGCGTACGCGTGTGCTGAACCGAGGCCTGACCTCCTAGCGTCGAGCTTCCGCTTTGCAGTCGTGCAACGGCGCAAGCCTCGCCGGGGTCAATGGCAGCAGGGGACGTCGAACCAGCTGACTGGTACCACGGTGCAACAGCGGTGCCTGCGCCGGTCTTCGTGTCTTGGCGGCCTTGCTCTGTTTGACTACTGCTCCCTCTCTCTCTGCCGGCTGGCGCTTCAGGGACAAGGGTGTGCCGATGATGATCGTGAAGGATGCATGTGCATGCTCTGCGCACCAGGAGCAAGAGATGCACTCGCCAGCGAGGCGGGATCTAGAAGAGGCGTGCGAGTACGCGTCGAACAGAGGCGGCGGCGTGGACCGGCGCTAGTGTCGGGGCGGCCGAAGGACTGCGCCCGTTGCAGCCCGGACGTCGGGGGGCGGAGGCGGGTGGCACGCGGCCTATCGATCGTAGCCTGGCTCGCACTTCCGTACAAAGATCACCTTGGCTTGCTTGCTTGCTTGCTTTGTCCTTCCGACCTTCAACGCCCCCAGGCGTGGAACGGCGAGTCTCGAGCTGCGCCGTGTGTGCCCAGCGAGGCCGTGATGACGGTGCGCACGTCCACGAGGCACCGGGGCGCCGCGACCGTCGTGCTGGCGGTGGAGGTGCCGATGGCTCGGCGTCGTTCCGGTTCCGGTCGATCCGAGGTGGGGATGCGGACGGGGCTTGGGTTGCGGCCTCGCCGGCGCTATCGTCGATGGGTGCGTATGCAATAATGTTAGAGTCTAGGGTAGAGTGTGGTGCGGTGCGGCACAAACGAGAGCGCAGCGGCCAATGTCCGGTGGCGGGTGCCGAGGGGGCGCGTGTATGTGGGTGAGCCGCCGGCTGAGCTGGACGACCTCTTGGCTAGTCGAGCGCCAGGTGTGTGCAACGGCGGTGGCAAATGCGTTGGGCCGGTGGGTGATGCTGCACGGAGCTGCAGTCCAAAGGCCGCCGCTTGGTACTCTGGTGCTCGGTGCGCCGACGATGGTGGTGGGTGCGATGTGCTAGGAGCGGGTATGAGCGATCGATGATGGCGAGGTGATGAGCGTCGGTGATGATGATGAGGAGCGAGGCACGAGGCCGGGCCCTTTCTCTCTCTCTCTCTTCCTCGGCCTCTGGATGGCGCGAGCGTAGTACGTTAGCCTGCGGCGTGCGGCCTGTCTGTCGCCGTGCAGCGCGGCGGCGGCGGCTGGCGGGGGACCGGCCTGGGCTAGGCAGGCAGGCCAAACGGCGTGGCAGGCGAGCGAGCCTAAGGTCGGCGTGGCAGGCAGCAGGCTAGGTCGAGCGCCACGCTGCAGGCCAGGCACACGCGCGGAAACCACACCGAGTCGAGAGGCAACGAGGCAAGAGACAGCAGGCGACGGCGCCGCCGCGGTGGAGGCCTGCGATTCGGCGAGCGGTCGGCCCCCACCCACCAGCGAGCAAATAAATTTGCTCAAAGGGAGTAACTAGTCGCAGCATCGTCGCTGCGCTCTTCTACCGCCGTACGTCTATCGTGCCCGACGACCGACGGGGCTGCAAAGAGCGGCTCGAGCAAGAGGGAGGACTGCGGCGTACCAGATCAAATGGCGCATGCTTCGGGGGATGCATCTTTCTCGCCGCATGCACATACAGCACCACCGCCCAGCAGGATCGGCCGGCTCAAAGAGGTTGAGCAGGCGTCGCCCCGTTTTCAAACGCTCCGCCGGTTGTCGGGACAAAGGCAGGCACAGGCAGGCAGGCGTGTGTGTAGACGAGAGAGGAATCGCGCACGGTTCCACGGCTTCGCATCGTCTAGGTCTATCTGCAGTCGGACGACGCCAACCAACGAGCGAGGCTAGGGCAGAGCCCGATGGCCTGCAAGAAGAGGAGTTGCCGCGATTCCTCGCCTGGCCACGCCTGGTCCTGGCGTGGCCTGGCCTACCGGCAGGAGGCCGTCGCTTCCCTAGGCCTCATCGGCCTCTCCGATTCGGCTCGAGCCGTTCCGGCTTTTGCCCGGTATCGCAGCCCCGGGTCCCGGCGACGTCCATCATTGCTCCAGTCACCGAACTCGAGCCATCGTCGCCATCCCCTTGCTTGTCCGCCATCCCGGACTTGCCTTCGTCGCCGCGATCATCATCAGGCCGGCAGGCAGGGTTCTGCGGGCGTTCAATAAGGTCGGCCCACCAGCAACAGTGAGCCGCCGGCCATGCCCGACGCCCCGCCGACACAATGCACACGAATACACATGCACATGTCCCGGCAGCGGTCGTCCCTTCGGTACCGGATGCAGATGAAGCAGGGACTCGCGACAGGCCGAGGCGAAAGCTGACGAGTCATGGCGGCATCGGCTTCGTCAGATTCTGTCCGTCAGTGACTGCCAACGATCTCACGGCGTCCGCGCCATCGCGACGGGTGCTCTCCCGCCGCCGGTCGCTGTCTCGACCTCGATGCCGAGGACCCGGAGCAATGGAGCGTCGAGCGAGATCTGGCCAGCATTTCCGATGCATGGCTGCTGCTGCTCCCGAGCGGCGACCTTTCGAGCGGCGAGCGGGCTTCATCTCGCCGCCAACGGTCCGCATTCCTCCTGCGCACCGTCCTGATAGCTTGTGAGTAGCCCCGGCTCGTCCTTTGTGTTACAATGGCGCTGCGCTTCGTTGGCATCGTCACATTTGATCATAAGGCTCTTCCCACCGTGATCACAACAGAGAGCATATGACGGGCAAACGAGAAGGGCAGTGCTACACTTGTAGGCTTGGGCGGTCGGGCGGACCGGCTGGCACCTCTGCGCTTCATCCCGGAGCGCCACAGAACCTTGAGCAAATTGGCCTTCTCAGCGCAGCCTTCCTCCTCCTTCGGGAGCCTCAACCTCGTCCCTCGAGGATCTGCTCCCGTCTTCTTCTCCTCCTGATCCTAGCTCTGTGCAGCAACGCCCTTGACGAACCCTCTTACGAAGCGCACGACTGGCCATCCGCCCCGTCGAGACATATACTGCTCACGGCACCGACGGCTCGCACGGATAACGACCTGCATCACGACACCTCTCAAAGACGACCACGGAATCGTCCCCCATCGCAGCACCGCACTTGGCCGTATCGTCCTCGACGTCTCGGTGACCTGGACCCGTCTCGGATTGAGACAATGGTCGGCTCCTCGTCTTCGCCAGACTCGACGTCCGTCACGAGCAAGGCACGCACAAGCACCACCGGCTCCAGCCGCCCGTCGAGCGGCGTGAGCAGTCCAAACCACGTCTTCTTCAACGGGAAGCGCATCTCTGACCCCGTCTTTCTCAACGGCACCACTGGCGTCGCCGCCGCGCAGCCCAGGCGGACCGGGGACGTGTCGGTCGAAGGGAAGCTCCACCAAGCAAATTCTGCTGAGCGAAGGCACTGCGAACAACTCCTCGAGGCTCCCCAGGACCGTCAAGTCGACACTCCCCGACGCACCAGGCTTCGGACCGAGTCTGCTTCACAGCTCAAGAGCAAGTTCAGCATGTCGCCCGACCATCGTTCGCGCAAGAGCAAGACGAGGCTGCGCGACCGAAAGACGAGCCTGACCAACGGCAAGCAGGAACCCCAGCACGAGCAGGCCGCCGCTCGCCTCGTGCCCAAGAGCAGCTTCGCCTCGTTCGGCTTCGTCTGGGGTGCCAGGACCAGAAAGGAGAAGCTCAGAGACAAGACTTCCACGCTGCTGCCGCCTGGCTCATCTGCCGGCACACCGTCGTCGGTCAGAGGCAGGGTCGGCATCGACGCCGACATCAACGACTATCTCGACGCTCCTGCCGGAGCATCGGCCGTCAAGAGATTCTTGTGAGTGGCTGTGAGACCGCGAGGCTGCTGGCGCTGCTTGTGGTCCGTCCATCTGACTGGCACGGTTTTCTTTACCCCGCGCTGCAGCACGCCGTCGAGGAGATTGATGAGAGATGCAAGAGGCGACACGACCACGGACGAGATTCACTTGCACATGTGCCCACCCGCCCCATCGCCACTCACCGCGGGTCCAGGAAACCAACAGCAGCGCCTGAGGACTGCAGCAACTTGGTCGGAGATGCCGCGTATGCGCGATTCGCGCGAATCGGCATCCTGCGTGCGGACCGAGCCGACCTTCGAGGCCAGGGTCGAAGCTGCCAAGTCGATGTCACAGTCTGTTCATTGCGAACGCTCGCAATCGTCGACGGATACGGCGAGCTGCGGCGCAGTCAAGCAGACCAAGGTCGTCCCGGCTCGCCGGCATCGGCCCTTGTCGCCAAGCATCTTTGGCGATCACTCGGCCGCTGAGACCGCCCCATCGAGGCCGCACAACGATGGCAGGGGCGGCTCGAAGACTCGTTCATCGGGAAACGCTGTCGCTGTTCAGCATCCTCGTGCGAGAACGCCTCCGACCCCCACCATCTCGCTCACACCGCCGCGCGAAAACTCCGTCGACCTTGCCGGCGGCGCGTCGAGGATTCTGCACCGCGGCGAATCAGATCCAGACGCCAGGGTCCTGGAACGGGCCGTGCAGATCTGTCTCGAAGGTCCGAGCCTTCGATCCTCGCCCGTGCCAACCCTGGCAAAGGGCACGGCCAACAACCGCGCAGTCGCCGAGCCTAGCGTCGGCAGGCCCCGAAAGGCTGAAAAGTCGCTTGACTCGCTCTCCGTGCCTGAGGCCGGCAGCATCGATGGGAGCGACGGATCCAATGTTGGACAGGCCCTCGGGCACCAGCGAGGCCAGGCCTCTGGCAAGCTGCACGCTGCCCCTCTCGCTGCTGCTTCGCCAGCGCGACAACAGAATCGATCGCTCCGAGCTCGGCTGAAAGAGCTCCATCTCTTATCCAGACCGCGCCTGGACTCTCGCCCCTCGGCCACGCTGCCTCGTCGCACCGGCCTCGGCGGTGGTGAGGCTGCCAAAACATCCGGTCGCGGCGTGGATGGCAGCGACGGCAAGATGGGTTGGTGGGCTTCACTCAAGATTCGATCGAGAAAAGGCGCCAATTACTTGGATGACCGTGGCCACCGAGTTGCAGGCGGAAGCGCAGGCTTTGTCGCGGACGGTCCGACAGACGCGTTCCACGCCGCCTGGCTGCCATCGCCCTCTGACCAAGCATCGTCTCAGCAAGAGACAGAAGCCTTGTCGCCCGGACGACGAAGCGAAGACCTGCTCGCCAGAGCGTCCCCGAAGCTCGCCGACGAGAGCTTCACGTCGACGAAGAGCAAGAGCATCGATCTCAGTAAGCTTGCGTCGCAGCTCCGCACTGAGCGCAGAGTCGCGGAAGGTGAACTGACTCATGCGCCTTCCTCACGCTATCCTCCCCCGCTTCCAGTCCGTGGCCATGAGGCGTCAAGAGTGGTTCCGATCAGACCTTTCAGCTTCAAGGTCCGCCCTTCCCTGCCTGCTGTCTGCGTCGAGGAGGCGACGCCCTCCCGGCACGAGGCGGTCAAAGGTGACCCCGTCTCGTCTTCCACGAGCTTTACCTCGAGCATGGCAACGCCGGCATCCCAGCGCCAAAAGACGCGATTCATGAGCACAAAGAGGCACCCATGGCTCCGCCAGCTTGTGCTCCAGCCGACAGTCATCGCCCCTCCGACCGTCTCTGCTCGACCGCCGAGTTCCAAGAGCTCCTCGTCGACGTACCAAACCATCGAGGAGGTCGATGACGGCCGGTGTGCCCCCGCCGGCCGCAGCGGCATCACGCTCGTCGAAATCGTCGGACAGCCTCCCTCGGCCGACAAGGTTCGCTTGCCCAAGGTCGTGGTGAACCGATCTTTGCCCATCCCTCCTCGCGCGAGCCGCAGTCGGGCGAGTACCATCAGCTCGCAAGAGGCTTCGCCTTCGCTGCCTTCGGGCGCGAGGATCGTGGGCGCCACTGCAAAGACCTTTGGCGTCACCAAAAACCCTCGGTCGTCGAGCTACAGCGTCGCGACGGTGGCGACCTCGATCCTGTACACAGAAGCATCTCCTGCGACGTCGTCTCCGCAGACGCCTCGGCGAGGGAATCTGTCACCACGACGATCCCCGGCCAGTGGCGGCGTTCGATCCTCACCGAGCCGCTTCATTCCCCGGCCGGTTCCGCGACCTTCGCCCTTTACGAGCGCAAGACGAGGCTCGTCCGTGTCCCGGCCTCCAGTCGCTGCGCTGCCTTTGCTTCCTCTCCTCTCTGCTGGCACCGCCAGCAGCGTCGGCCGGCTCCGAGGCCAGCCAGCTCAGCGCAGCCTCTTCGAAGCAATGAGCCCTGTCGGGGCACGCGACGATGGGGGCAAGCTGTACCAGGCGGCGATGATCAGCCCACCGTCGCATCGACAGGCCACGCCGTCCATCGTCTCGCCGCCCGCTCAGATGGCATTCTCGGGCTCGATCGGCTTCAGTGGCGCTGATGAGGCCACAGAGACCCTGTCGCAGCTCGTCGAGAGCTTCGACGACTGCCTGACCCCGCTCACGATGACGCCGAGCTCCAAGGCCGGCAGCCCGTTTCGCGGGATCGGGGGTTATCGCCGACCGCGGTGGACGTCGCAAGACCGCAGCAGCGTGCCGGACGAGACGCTCGGGTACACCCGCGACCTGAGCGAGACGGGCGGCTGGCAGCGGGGCAGGTTTAATAGCGAGGCCAGATCCAGCATCGCGCTCAGCACCGTGCTGAGCTACGCCTCAACCGAGGCCAACTCTAGCTTTGGCGACGGCGAAGAGCTCCAGGACCTTATCGAGGGCATCATGGCGGGGCACGACGACAAATCTGACGAAGGCACAGCCAGGCCCGGGGAGCGCGACCGTCCATCGCGACAGCAACGAGCGTCGTCGCTGCCGAGGTCACTGCCATCGTTCGGGACAATTGCCATCACGCCCGCAACTGGCAACGACGAGCCCGGAGGAACCAAGCAGTGGCTGTCGAGGAGCCCTTCTCACGACGATTCAGGGAGGCACCGCCGGAGCAGAACAGACTCGAGCGTGCCAGGCCAGCTCCGCAGCTTCTCGGCAGGACCACCGCTGGGCACGGATGACAGGGCTCCCTTGGTGCTGCGGTCGGCGCCCGGCTTCAGAGTCGCAACGTCGCCCTCGGCACAAGCAAAAGTGACCGTCGAGGTCACACCCCCCTTCATGCCCAACAAGAGTGTCCAACGGACGCCCGCGGCTGGCGATGCTGCAAGTTCGCGTTCGAGGGGCCTTCTCGAGGCGTTTGGCCTCTCGATTCGAGCCGCAGAGGCCGAGGGCTGCCGCGAACGCCTCTCGCCGCCCAAGTTTCTGCTCAACGACGAGCCGGTGCTGGTCGTGGATTCACCGGACGCTTCTCCGTTCCTCGTGAGCGGATCCGTCGCCGGCAACAGGCTCGTCGGTGCGCCCAAGGCGGTCGAGACGATGTCGTCTGCGAGCGCGGATCTCGCCTCGCTCTTTGACGGCTTCGACCATGTCCCCTCTCGCAGTCTCTGATCTGCCCTTGACACATCCTGTTTGGGGTCGGTATCGATATCGTCGTGGTGCTTGCTGGCTGAAATGGCGGGGACAGGGAGCGAAAGAGAAGCAGCGGCAAGAATACCGCAGCGAGGGGAGGCGGTCGGCGGTGGCTCTTTTCTTTTTCGGTGCCGAAAGTCTTGTTGACCGCCGGGGCCGGGCCCGTGGCCTGGACCTGCTGCTCGCGATCATGATGCACAGCTTCAACCACCTCCGCCGCGCGCCCGTCCCGTTCGCCGTTGTTTGATGCGCCCTTGTCATGCGACAGGCAACGCCGCGACTGTCCCCCCCTAGACAGGAAGCAAGCTCGCCCGAGCCTGCCATATGGGCCGGAGCTTGACCTGTCGGTACTGCACCACGTCCCCGTCCTGCTGCTCCACGAGCCCCTGCTTCCAGGCGTGCTGGGGCTGCACCTGCTGGCCTGCGACGAGCAGCACTTGCTAGCCTGGCAAACGGCCCCTGCAGCTCGAGATCCGCTCGCCGTTCAGCCATGCTGCGAGGGGCTGTCTCCGTCGCCGGTTGACGAGAAGTTGGCGGCAAAAGGATGTCCAAATCTGGCCATCGCAACGACGTCCAAAGAGGGACGGCCGGACGGGGCTGACCAGCGGGGCGGGCGGCCCAGGCCTGCATGCAACCATACGGAGAGAGAGAGGGGAGGGGAGGAGAGGAGAAGACCTTATGCATGCCCGCTCCCATCCTCGCCACCGCCGCCGAGGCAGGGGGGTCCTCCATCAACGGAAGCAGCCGAACGCCGGGAGCAACCGCCTGCCTGCCGTACCTAGCCCGCTGGGCGCCTTTCCATATCTGATTGAATGGCCATACGTGCGTGCGAGGCAGGGTGCGTGCGTGCTCGCTTCATGGAAGCACCAGCGCGGCCAGTGGTGCCACGCACGACAACCTTACGCCCAAGGCACAGCGAGCCGGCAGGCAGGCGTGTTTTGCGCCTACCAGGGCTCGTAGGCGGGATCATGATGTATGCACGGCTGGTCAGCCCGGTCTGTCGCCCCTGCTTGCTTGTTGCCTGCTCCTCCGTCTGGTCTGTCGAGGAGTTGCACGACAAGCCGATGGACGGCATGGGAGGGATGTCCACAAGCAAGCTAGGTAGGCCGCAGGCGGGTCGTCCGATGCGCGGGCCGGAAGCGACGACGGCGTACGGCCGGTGGATTGGGCGGAGAGCCGAGGCAGGACGGGAGGGCCGCCAGCTCGAGTCTTCTCGATCGAGAAGAAAAAGCAAGGCAAGCCGTCAGCCTGACCCTGCTGGGCGGTAGGCTGGCCAGGCCAAGCCCAAAAAGGAGGCTGGAACAGGCCGACGCGCGCACTCTGCAGGGGCCGGGCGGGCGTACGGCCACCGTACGTGCGTATCGTCTATCGCCCATCACCGGCCCCTCTGGCACCGCCGGCGAGCATCCTCTCCTTGGCTTCGAGGAAGGCCAGGAGATGACCGAATTGCAAGGCCGGCAGCAGCCATGGATATCGCCGCACGACGTCGAGATCGATGAGCGGTGAGATACCGGGACGGGCCAGCCCGGTCGAGTCGATGGAAGCTAAGCTTCACAAGCCAAGGGAGGAGCCGGGTGCGTGCAGCTGCTGGATCGATGTCGCCTTCAGACGCCAAATGGAGCGAGGGGTCCAAGGCCGGGCTGGGCAGGATCGAGGGCTGGCCGGCTGGCGTGCGAGGCTAGGCCAGGCCTGGGCCAGGGTTGCGCGCGGTACGTAGCGAGTGCGTCAGCTTGCTGGCTTCCACTCGCCGAGGAAGGGCTGGGAGCCCTGCGACCCAAGGTGCGGCGGCCAAGGAGGCCAGACAGGGTAGGCTGACGCTGCGCCGTGGCAGAGGCTTCGGGCAGATGCGCTGAGCCTCTGTCATTTTTTTTCCTCATCTGCGGTCCCACCGGCCCTCTTCCGCCTTGGCTGGCCTGGCCTGGCCTGGCCTGTCCTGTCCTGTCCTGTCCTGCCTTCTGCGCGCCGGGCCAGCCAGGTCCAGCCGCCAGCGCCCAACGGCGGGCACCGCCCCGTCCGCCCGGCCGGCCGCGGTC
>NW_006920869.1:1558927-1730056 GCF_000417875.1 Pseudozyma flocculosa PF-1
CTCAGGCGGGCGGGCGGCGGGCGGACGTCGGGGGTGCTTGCTTGCTTGTTTGCCCGCCAGGCCTTGCAGGCTAGGGCGAGCGAGGGCGCTGCTGGGCGGGTTGGATGGCTGGCACCGCCGATTCTTCCCAAACCTACTCCTGCCTGGCCCTGCGCGCAGCACCCGGCCCCTCTTCCCGCTGCGCTAAGCGGCCACTCTCTCGACGCTTGCCAACACCTCGCTGCCGTCCTTCCCACCCTCCTCGCCATCGACCACCAACCTCCCGCTCTCGCCACACCATTCTCCTTCCACCCAACCCGTCGCCACTCGCTCGAAGGCAACCCAACCCTTGATCCGTTGCACTCATTTCGAAGCCCCGGTTCAGACGCCACCAGACCGATAACGACAACGCCGAACGCCCGCTACGATCTTTGCCCCTGCACCTCTAGCCCCTCGGGCTACGCCACGTCCTCTCTACCTCTGCGTTGAATTCGACCCATCCGTCCTCCGATCTGCGCAGAAGCCGCACCGCTGCTTCATCCGGGTCTTCCAGCACAGTCATCACCGACACTCGACGCTTGGACAAGTGTCGTGGCTCCTGGAGGAACCTATCGCATCAGTCCGAGCATGAGGGAGGTGCCACTCTGATTTCCAACCGAGCATCGGACAGGACAACTATCGTCGGCCATCGTCGTTGAGGTCTGGGCCGACCTTGCCGCCGCGAGAATCGACCGTTTCCGGCGCCTTGAGCTCTCGATTCAGAGGTCCACGAGTCAGGGTCATGGCGGCGACCAGAGCTCAAGCAGAGGCCTCCCACTCGACGCCCTCTTCAACTCCGGCCAAGGATGTGAGCTCCACGCCACCGACAGGGTCCGCCGCGCCTGCTCGCCGCACCACGACCAGGACCCGCAAGATCCCCAGCCGCCTGCTGCCCTCGCCTTCTCCTCCACCCTCTCGGCCAAGCTCTTACCACAACCCGAGCAAGGCCGCAAGGGGTGGTAAAGAGGGCGGAAGCCTTCCCACCACACCCATGACCAACCCCGGCGGCAGCATGGGCGGCAGCAGCAGGGCAAAGAAGAGTTCGCGCAACAGCGTCGGGTCGGCTGCCAACACCCCTGCCTCTGGCACCGAGCTTGGCACCTCGAGCAGCGCGCTCGCGGACGGAGATGAAGATACCTCCGCCGAGACTCTTGGACTCGGAAAGAGGAAGAGACGGTGAGTATCCATGCAGAGCTGAGCGCCAAAGCCCCGAAGACTGCCTTTCGTGAGTCTTCGGTCGCTGACCCTGACTATCTCTTCCACGCTTTGCCTCCGAAACGCAGGCCCAGCTCAATGATCCAAGCGCCTTCGACCTTGACCGCATCGGACGCACCATCGCCTTCGGCGCAGCAAGTCGGCAAGGGCAAGAAGCGATCTGACACGACCAGTGCCGAACTCGAGAAAGATCGCGGCTCCGTGACTCGTGGCGTTCCGCCCAGCACAACCGCCAAGTCTCGCGGGCGGCTCTCGCGAGGTGGCAGCGAGAGGAGATCCGGGCAGTCCGCTCTGTTGGAGCAGAACCCGGACGACTCCGACGGGGGCTTCTATGCTGGTTCGGCAATGGAAGACTCGGACTTGGAGTTGGAGGTACCGACGGCGCAGCATCGAGCCCTGAGCTCTTCTGGCGGCCTCCAGCTACCGGGATCTCTGCAGGAATCGGAACTCTCGCCACCTCCCCTGCTGCCGAGGTGCGGGTCGGCCGCCCGCATCCGTATGCCTCGGGAACTGGCGCAACCGGCCACATTTACCAAGGGTGGCCTCGTCAGCGTCTCGCCCGACTCCTCCGGCAAGCGGGCCAAGTCTGGCCTACAGGTCTTTGGCGGCCACTGGGGCAGTGGTTGGTCGCCGCACCGCGCGCCCGGTTGTCTGCCCAAGGTCGGCAACAACGGTGCCTCCACCTCGTCTTCGCAACACCCCTGGAGGATGCATGAGGACCGCTCGGCAGCTGGCGACGGCTACCTCAAGGTGTCCGGGCCGCGCAACGGCTTCGCCGCTTTCGACCGTGGCTTCAACTTCGCGGCTGCGCCGCTCGGGTCCGGCCAAGTTCTCTCCGACGTAGGCTCGGATCAAGAGGACGATGAGGAGGACTTCCACCAAGCAATGCTCGACGGCGACTTCGACATGTTCGACTCTCAAAAGTCTGAAGGCCGGGCCTGGGCACCGGCTCTGGACCACAAGGGCGATGCAAGCTACGCGGACGACACGCCGGCCACCACTCCGCGGAGCCCTCAGTCTCACTGCGAGATGTCGATGCCAGACAGCCCGGGCTCGCTCAGCGACAACGGCAAGGCCAGGGCCGACAAGGAAGGCTCCTCCGACTCTGCCAGCGCTCGCGCGGCTGCTTTCGCCGCCGTCCAGGACGCCGTCTTTGCCCATGCCCTGCCCACGACGCTGGTTGGTGCCGACAAGCCTCACCAGCACGCGGGCTCCTTGACGCTGTCGTTGCCCTACTCGCCCGACGTCGTCGCCTCGCCGAAGCTGCGCCATGTCGAAAAGGAGACCGCCATGGACATCGACGCCGACAAGGCCGACTCGGCGACCGACTGCTTCGCTACGCCCATCGTGTCCCGTCGACTCCACGTGCCTGGGACTGAGGCCAAGGCGGCTGGTATCCCGATGACGATGAAGTTCGGCGGCCTGGGCGAGGATGCTCCCGGTGCATCGCAGTTCTTGCAGTTCAGTCCAGGCATCGAGATGGACTCGCCGCTACTCGGTCTCGAACTGGCTGCTGGCAAGGCCTCAGAGCCCAGCAGCCCTTTGGTGATGGCGGCCGCCAACGAAGGAGCGATCGATGCACCCGCTGCCATGTCGTTGGACGAAGCGGCTGCGCCCAAAGCTGGACCTGCGCCGAAGCTCAGCACTGCGGCTCCTGCCGCCGTAGTCAGCAAGGTGGCCGATCCGAGCCCCACCGCAGCACCTGCCTCGAACGCCTCAAACGCCTCAAACGTCGTGGAAGAGGCCAAGCCAAGCAGCAACACAATGCTCGTGCGAAGGACTGCGCCTAATCACCCGCCTCCGCGGCACATCAGCTTCACTGTCCGCAGTGTCGATCCGATGCCTGTGTCCACCGGTCCCTCGAGGATGGTGGTACCGCCCAGCCGCCCGGCGATGCCGCTCCAGATGCAGAAGCCGGCTCCGACCCCGAGCCTGCCACCTCCACCGCCACAGCCCCAGATGGCGGCCACGACGACAACGACGGGGGCGGCGCCTGCGGCGACGGTTTCGGCGGTGACGACCCCGGCCATGGATCGAACGCCGGAGCTGGTCTACAGCGGGGGCAGCACGTCGTCCGAGGCTAGCTCCGGCTCCGCGAGCCCTGCGTCGCGGACGGACAGCGACATGGCTGCAGACGCCGAGGTCGAGAGCCTGCTCTTCGGCCCGCCGGAGAAGCTCGACCTGCGCGAGCTCGATCAGGTGTGGGGCGGGCCTGCACAGACTCAGGTCGAGGCCAGCGGCCTTGTGTCGAAGCCGGACGTCAAGGCCAACCTCTCGGCGAGCTCGACCCCCGCAGCCGCCATGACGACCAGCCTTCGCCGCGCCAAGGTCACTCACCTGCAACACCTCGACCTGATGTCCAAGCAGGGCGGAGCGTAGTCCTACTCTGCCGCCGTCCTGGGCCTGGACGATCCATGCCGCCGCCAACCGCTGCGCCCGCATCCAAGCTCCCTCGTGTGTACCATACTCTTACTATTTCTATTCTGCGGCCGGCCTGTCTCTGCCATCACCACGACCACCATCACCACCGCTTCTGCCCTGCGCTCCCTCACCCCGTCAAAATCCGTAGCTTACAAAATCCCTGATAATGTCCTCTGGCCGTTGAAATGCCAAGCGCTCGTAAAAGAAGGGGGCCCTGACGAGGCTCCCCCCGGCAAAACTATCACCTTCATCAAGTGAAGCGTGCGAGGGCGACAGTGGCGCCGCCTCCCGCCGGTCGATGACGGCCTTGGGTCTCGGATTGGGGGTGGGGGGGGGGGGGGGGGGGGCTGGCTGGCTCAGCGGCAGAGGGCGCACTCGCACGAGAGCCAGAGGTGGAATGTGCCATGACGCAGTATCGGAAGATGGGAGTCTGGAGCGCGCTTGGCTAACGCCCGTACGCTTTTGGCCTTCGCGAGGTGGAGGCAGGCCAGGAGGCGGACTGCACTCACGACTGCGGGGAAGCTGGCAGGCCGACGTCGACATCGCCGCCCTACCCGACTACATACACATCCATCTTGGCCACGGACCGCCAAGGTCGACATCGTCTCGACTCCGACCGTCATCACTGCACCTTCGTAGCGCAACCAAATCGCGCCATCGGCTGCTCTTTGCGGCCTCACCCGACCAGCCCACTCTCGCCATACCGCCCATCTTCCACGCCACGCAGCGCCTGCGGGCCATACCTGGCTTGCGAGCTGCGCTGGCCGCCACCCTCCTACCCTCGGCCACCTCGGTCGTAGGCGCATCCCGGATCGTTCCGCCACCGCCGCCGAGGAGCTTGGCCGTACACACGATGCCCACCCGAACCGTACCCAGCCGAACGGCTGCTCCGAGGCCGACGGCCGCCTCTGCAGCGAAACCGGATGCCGCTCCGACGAGGAAGCGCACCAGATCCTCGTCCGGGATGGCTACCGTCACGTCGCCCAAGCTAGACCCGGATCAGCCGCCACCGCCGCCGCCGCTGTCTTCGGCGCCCAAGACACGCAGCAGCTCGTCTCCCAAGAAGGCACGCACCACGAACAACGGCAGCAGCGTCAAGGTGGAAGAAGACGAGGCGGCAGCATCTACTCCCCCGCGCGCCACGGTCAAAAAGGAGGAGCAAGACATCGAAGATACCGCGCCCGCATCGTCGCCGCGCAAGCAGACGACGAGCGAAAAGAAGCTCGCCACGTACAAGGCGTCGATCCAGGGAAGCCCCTTTCCGGATCACCCGCTTCCCACGGCGGAAGAGGCCGAGCGAGTGGCCTGGATCCTCGGCGAGCACCACGGCTACAAGCGCGAGAGCGAGGGCGGCCGCGGCCTGCCCCAGTACACGTCGCCAAAGGGCGAAAACAAGTGGGGCGGCTGCGGCGACGTCGCCTCGGTCCTCGACGCCACGATACGCACCGTGCTGTCGTGCAACACGTCGAACCGCAACTCGTCGGCCGCCCACCGCAGCCTGACGGAGCGCTTTGGAAAGCAGAATTGGCAGGCCATCCTCGACGCCGACGAGTCCGACGTCGTCGACGCGCTGCGCTGCGGCGGCCTGGCCAACAACAAGACCAAGACCATCCGTGGCATCCTGCGCGAGACAAAGGAGAGGCACGGCGTCCTCTCGCTCGACCACCTCCACCAGGCCACCGACGACGAAATCATGCAGGAGCTCGTCTCGTTCAACGGCGTCGGCCCCAAGGTGGCCAGCTGCGTCCTCGCCTTTTGCATCGGCCGGCAGAGCATGGCGGTCGACACGCACGTCTTCCGCCTGTGCAAGTCGCTGGGCTGGGTGCCCGAAAAGGCCAACCGCGACCAGACCTACTACCACCTCCACGAGCGCGTACCGGGGCACCTCAAGTACCCGCTCCACGTGCTCCTCATCAAGCACGGAAAGACCTGCGACAACTGCTCCGCAAAGGGCTTCGCCACTGTCAAGGAGGAGCTGCCGTCGTCGGCCGAGGAGGGCTCGGCAGACGAGGGTGACCAGAAGCCAGCCGACCAGAATGCGGTGGCGGTCAAGAAGGAGGTCAAGGAAGAGGGAGATGTCCCGATCGACAGGAGCAGGGGCCGTCCTTGTCCGCTCAAGGCTGCCGGCCTGCTGGGACGGCGGGGCAAGGCGCTCAAGCCCAAGGCGGAGCAGGACAGCAAGTCCGACGTGAAGGCAGAGGCCGGAGCCTCTGCGACCGACGAGAGCTCCCCTTCTAGCCGACGCGGCAAATCGACGGTCAAGAGCGAGGTCAAGGAGGAAGCCATGGATGTCGAGGAGCCGTCTTCGGCTCACGAGGCCCTCGAAAAGGCCCAGGCGATGTCGAGCGATGACCTGCTCAAGTGCATCCAGAAGCTGCGAAGCACCAGGAGCAAGAATCCGCTCAGCGAAAGCCTCAAGAAGAAGAGGTGCGTCTGGGCCCGATGCTTTGGAGGTTTCCCGTTCGGCCCTAGCCTGACCTGACCCGACCCGAATCGGCCCGAATCGATCGGATCTGCCTCGCGCCGTCGTCGATCCATGGTCTGCACAGGTACACGCTAGAACTGAGCCACGGCAAGAGCCTCTCGGCCGAGCAGCGGAAGCGGGTGTTTGCCATCTTTGAGGAAAACATGAAGAGCATGTACCGCAACTCGACGCTCGGCTGGAAACCGGCGGACAAGAAGAAGGAGCTCTTCCACGCCTCGTCGCGCTTCCTCATCATCCGTCCGCCGGACGTGGGTGCCGAGATTGCGGGCTACGTCATGTGGCGCTTCGATACCGAGCTCTGCAGCGCCGAGGATCCACTGCACCCCGATAGAGCCGCGGGGGGCGACCCGAAGGAGGATGGCAAGTTGGAGATCTCGTACCTGTGAGTCTTCAGACGCGCGCGCGTCTCTCTCCTCCCGGTAGCCGGCCGTAGCCGCCGCCACCGATGGTGGGCGGTGAGGCCAGGTGGACTGAACTCAGCTGGTTCTTCGACTCACCCGCCGGTCTTTACTTCGTGCACGGTCCGGAATGCAGCTACGAGATCCAGGTATCTCCGCCGCACCAGCGTGCCGGGCTGGGCAGGGAGCTCATGCACCTCCTCTACGACCTGACGGCCCACCTCGGCCTGCACAAGGTCATGCTCACCGTCTTCAACCAGAACAAGACGGCCTACAAGTTCTACCAGTCCGAAGGGTGAGTCGATGTTTCCCCGTCGCCCACAGTCTTTTTCCCGCTCGCTCCGCCGATGCTGATCTGTCCTATCTGCGACATGTCCTGCTGTGCTGTGCTGTGCTGTGCTGTGATGCTCGGCAGGTACGAGGTGGATCTGATTTCGCCCTCCAAGGATGCGTCGATGAAGGATAGAGTCGACTACCAGATCATGTCCAAGCCGACCTAGAGCCCCGTCTTGTCAGAGTGGAGCAGGCGGAAAACGAACGAACCAGAAGCCATCTGACCTTGCATCGGCACCCTGTCTCGCAGACTCAAGGCCGAGCCAGAGCGTCGATGGGGCGATCACGCAGCCGCGCCCAGACCGCGTACAGACCGGCCGGAGGAGGGGCAGGGTAGAGCATGGATTCGAGCGGCAAGCTAGGGAACGCGCGGTAAAGCCGCGGGAGTGCAATGATGGCAGGTTGGCTGCGACGGCGATGCGACGAAGACGAAGACGAAGACAGAGACGAAGACGGAGGCTTGTGCATGAGTGGGCTCGAGGACGGGGGAAGAGAGGAGAGAGGGTGGCGATGCTGAGGATATCGAGATATGAGGTGGGGGGATGAGAGAGCTCGGAGAAGCTGGGAAACCTGAGTGGGATATGCTACGAACCGGTCCGGTGAGGACCAGGACGGTGAGAGGCGGACTGAATGCATGTGGAGCCGGAAAGGTATATGGGATGCTGCTGGTGTCGGATGCCGATACAGAGAGGATGCTGATTGACGATCTGCGAGGACGCCGAGACGTCGTCGAGACCGAGCGCCCGGTGGGATGCTAGCGGGTCAAGATGTTGGCGGTGGTTCCGGCCCTCTGCATGACTCGGCGGCTCAGCGAGCCATTGCGCGATCCCGGCTGCGGGAACGACGGGCCGGCCAGGAGCATGGCCGAGGGCCTACGCGAGCCAGCAGCGGCGCAGGGGCTGTTGCCTACCTCCTCGTCAAAGGAAGAATCGCCCACGCTGCCGAAGCTCGTGTCGGCGGCGCTGGCAGCATTGAGGCTCGGTCCGAGTCGCGCGCCGAGCCTCGCCCCTCCGGCCGCAGCGCAGGGCGAGTCTTCGAGCGACAGGTCCTCTTCCTGGATGCTCGGGTTGCCGAGGTAGCTCCTCGTCCGGCCGCCCTGGTTGCCCTTGCCCTCGCCGTAGGTGAAGCTGCGGTGCCGGGCAAACTGCTTTCGGAACCCGTTGAGCTCGGCCGACCGGCGGTCCTGGTACCGCGGATCGTCCATCTGGATGTACTGCTGCGGCTCGCACACCGTCGGGTATGTCCGGAAGTACTCGCAGTAGCCGCCCTGCAGCACGTAGATTTCGGGAAAGTGACAGTTGGGGTAGTCCTGCGCCATGGCACGGTCGGCTTGTCGGAGGGCGAGGGCCATCGAGGGTGCGCGCTTGCAGCTGAACTCGCAGTGGAAGACGATGACGTGCTTGCGCGGGTTGCCGCTCGAGTCCGCCTTGCCGCTCTGTGATCGGATGGGGAGGGGCTTGCCGCCGGCATGGCGGCCCTGATCGGGCACCAGGAAGTAGCTCTTGACCTTCTCCATCGTGCTGAGGTTGATGGCGCCGGGGACGTGACCTCCCTCATACTCGTAGCCGAAGCGACAGTCGACGACGTTGTACGACGTGATCTGGTCGTCGAACCTGCCCCGGAGGAGGTCCGTCAGCGTGTGCGACGAGATGCGCATGAGGCCGTCGTCTTTGACGGTGAAGCATGGCAGAACCTTGCCCTCCTTCTCCGAAGCGCCGAACCCAGGCATGCCCTCGGCGCCGAAAGGCGAGCCCACCTGCTGCGCGACCTCGTCGAGGCCGAGATCGTCGACCATGTTCTCGCCGGAACGGGATCCGCTGCGTTTGAGCCCCGTGCCGTAGCCGAGGGGGGAGCTGTCGTCCTTGCTGGCACGGCGCAGTAGACCAGGTCGGGACTTGGTGCGAGACTTGACAGCGATAGGCGAGCCGTTGGCGTCGGCGAGCTCGCTGTAGCCGGTCGAGGCCGGTCTCCGCTCGGGGGAGCCCGGGAGGCGGCCCAAAGCGGCGAGGCTCGGTCCCGAGAGGAAGTTCGAATTGTCCATGGCCGAGTGGCAACGTCGAGGTGCGGGGGCAGTCGGTCGGGTGACGGATGTGGCGCCGGGCATCCCGAGGACCGGGTAGGCGCTCTTGAGCGCCTTTTCACCCATCGGCAGCGACGGCCTCTTGCTGTACGGGTTGGCGCGCTTGCCGAGCGACGATCGCGAGGAGCCCGCCGCGAGAGTTCCCTGGGTCGGGACGCAGGCTGTGGAGTGCGTCTTCTCGAAGGTTCTGGGGCCCAGCGACGCCAGCCGTGGCGGGACAACGCGGTTCGAGGGCGACGAAGCAGGTGGAGACGACGACGAGAGGCTTTCCATGAGCTTGGGCCGTGTCGCGGCACTTGGCCCGGCCACCTTCTTGGTGGCAACGGGGGCATGCGCGGGCGACTGAGGGTCGAAAAAGTAGTTGCCAATGCTCTCGTCTTTGGACGGGGACGGGGTGGGGTATTCGACGATGGTGTCGTAGACCGTCGGCTCCATGTTCGCACCAAAGTCGCCGAGAAGCGACTCGGTCGAGGCTGCCCGAGAGCGTGGTCTTCGAACGCTCCGGGCCGTGGCAGTGGAAAGGCTCGGATCGGACTGTAGCAGGAGGCGAGCGAGCAGGCTTCGAGGTTAGACTCGCAAACGACGGTGCTACCTGTGGCTCGCAATCCGTTCGGCACTCACCAGGCGATGTTTTGGAGCAGTGGCGGAGGAGCGTTGCATGTCTCCTTCAAAGTCCGGCCGCGAGTCCTCGGTGAAGCACTTGAGCAGAGCCGGGCGTGGTCTCTGCGAGGCAAAGGATGCGTTCGCCTTGAGGCTGACCGGTCTTGCCGAGATGTGCTCCTGGTTGCCCTCCGTCTGACGCGAAGGCAGTGATGAGGGCCGGCGCTTCTGCGGACGCTCCTTGTCGGGGCTGCTGAGCAGCTCGGCCTCGCGCTCCGAAGTCTTGGTAGGGTTGAGGGAGAGCTCCGTGCCAAATAGACGGCCGAGCGATGCGGTTGCGGGCGACGACGACCATTGCTCCTTGACCCGGTGGGTCTGCGAGAGGGGCGATGGGCCCGCGCCAGGCTTCTGCCTGGACTCGGTCGTTGCTCGCAGCAGGCCGGGCGCTGGCTCTGATGGAGAGACGGCGCCTTTGAACGGCGACGAGATGTCCATGTCCATTGGAGAGCTCAGCTTGGCAGCCAGACCGGGCGAGCGCGAGTTGAGGAAGGTGCCCATTGCCGCGCCTAGACTCGGGCCACGACGAGGCAAGGTACGCTCGGCATTTCTCGCTGGCTCAGGGACCGAAGACTGGACGGCGCTGCCGACGTTGCTCGCCATGACCCCCGATTGAGATGTGGTGGCGACGGCGAAGTTGTTCGGACCAAAGCACCCGTTGTGGAGCTGACCGCTGGGGCGCGAGGGTGGGAGTTGGATGCCGTCGAAAGACGACGAGATGGACATCGATGAGCCGAACGAGCGGTCGAAGTCTGCTGGAAGGTCCTCCTGTGTATAGCTGGGCGACGGGGGTTGGTCAAAGTCGAAGCGCGTGGGAGGACCCATCGGCGAAGAAAGCAGCGCCATCATGATGTAGCGCAGCGAGCCGCTCTAGCTGACGTCGACCGTCAGGGTAGGCAGATGGGAGAGGAGGCGATAGGGTGGCGCAGGTGGCGTGGTCGGGGAGCCAGGAAGAGCCGGAACTGCTGCAACGATTTGACCGTGTCAAGACGTGGTCAGCGGAGAGGGCAGTGGGCAGAGAAAGAGTCGTCGTCGGAGAGGTAGTGCTGGGAGTTCCGGCGGCCCAGGGCGAGGCGATTGCAGGAGGCTCGACGTCGAGCGCCGGGAGACAAAGCACGAGACAGTCGTTGCAGGTGAATGGTGATGTTGACGATCGCTGATGGGCCACAGAGCTGGATCAAAGGCGAGGTAGACGCCCTAACGATGAGGGATTGGCGGACGAGGGATTGGGGACCGGGTTCCTGCGCAGGGGTGAGCGGGAGGGCCGGCCCTTATGAAGGATGGCGGAGCCTTGGCCGCCTCAAGGTGCAACGGCAGCGGCAGCGGCGGCGGCGGCGGCGGCGGCGGCGGATCAAAAAGTTGGTCGATGTGCTTGGCTGCGAGAGGGCGGGCCCTCGCACAGACAGGCCGACAGCACCCGCCCGACGATTGATGTGATGACCTCGAATGTGACGGCCCGGGTGATGCGATGCTGCTGCTGCTGCTGCTGCTGCTGCAACAACAGCAAGGCAGGGTGGTGCGCCCGGGGGCGAGCCGCGGGCGACATCCAGAAAAACATCCGCCGCGCCCAGACAAGTTAGAGCGCGCTCTGCTAGGGTCCATGGGCGACTCCCGCAGGACCATGCATACGGCCAAGGCAGGCCAGGCAGGCAGAGGAGGCTAGGGGCCAACGGCTACTGTACCCGGGATCACATACGAAGCCAAAGGCGGGGTCCAAAGCGAGAAGCAGGCGGGCAAGAGGGGGGGGAGGGGGGGAGGGGGAGACCTGGGGCAAAGGCAGGGAGCGTCCGCCGCCCAGACAGCGCAGTCTGCCAAACCCTGCCTTGCCTCAGGCATCGGGCCATCGCGAGGTGATGATAGACAGGCTGCAACGACGCGAGGCTCGACTCAACATCCAGGCAGCGCTGCCTGGCAAAAGTCCGCGTGCGTCGGGCCATCGTGCCTACGTACAGGTTTGCATCTCAGGCGCAGCGCTTGTTCCGGCTGGCCAGGTCTCGACCGGATGACGTCTTGGATGTCCTTCCATCCATCGGACCGGTACGACCTGGCCGAGGAGCAGGTGCCGAAGGGCGTTGATGGATCACGCGGTGTCGATCATTACCGGTCGGTCGTCTTGCTTGACAGGACGTCCACGACGGCTCGACGATCCTGTTCCGTCTCTCCGCCAGGAGGCCGAGGTCGTGGCGGGGAGAGCCAAGCCAGTAGTCAGAGTCGGATTGAAGCGCAGCGGGTCACAGAGAGGCGAGCACGGCCCGCGCAACCTAGCCTACGCAGACGCAGGCCCGGGTTTCGTCGTCCTCGGTCCGACCCTCTTCTGTAAGATCACCTGCTGGCTCCCCATGACTTCCCGCTCTCCCAACCTGACCGGCCCAAGCCTTTGCGCTTCCTCTATGTACTGCCCTTTGCGCTGGCGGAGAAGGACCCGAATGTCGTCCAGCTTCTCGGCGGCGACGAGTTTGTGGATCCACCGTCGCGCCGGGACGCAAGGGCGACCGAACCCGTCTCTGGCCGCCTCAAAGGTCAGAGCAGCCGTCTGCCCGGCTTTCCGCCCGTCCTCGATCTGAGCCGACGCGTTTTGGGAAGCGGCTGCGCATAAGCGAGTGCAACACCTGCAGATCCATCGCCGATCCAACACCCAGCAGCCAGCCCCTAGGCCCTGGCCTGCCACAAAACACCGGCCCCAGACCCAACACACGCGCGCGCACCCGCGTCGTCTTCGCAGCAGCTTCCGAACCTCCTTGGCTCCCCTGTCCCCTCGCTCGAACACATGGGGAGCATCATCATCGTCGGCCGAGGGCGCTGCTGTCCACCTGTCGCTGCCATCAGCTCTCGAAAGGACTTTTGGCAGCAGTGTGTGGCAAGCAGGCCTATCTGCAAGTTCGTGGCGTGCGCTTGGCGTTGTCTCGCGATGCCGAGCCGCCAAACGCTCGAAATCTTCAAGTGTACGTCTAGTTACCACACATTTCTCTTTGTCTGTCGTTAGGTTTACGCTGCTCCGCACGGGCATCTTAGGCTTGGACGCCGAGGATCGGGTGGCAAAAGTTGATGGCCCTTCGGCGGCGCCGGGACGCCGAAGCGAACCAGCCAGGACCGCCCCGCACCGGTGATCGTGCAGCGTCCTCACAAGCATTGCCCAGGGGTGATTCACGCTCGCCGCACAGCCCCCGGCATCGACATCCGTACAGACGTATATGCTGCTGCCTTCTGTATTCGCAACTACCTTGCAATTGAAGACGCCGTAACAACTGCGCACCTGCCGCTCGGTCTTCATGGCAGGGGGCACTGGTATCTGTGGCGCTCGTCCACAAGGCCAGATTGGTTCGGAGACCGAGGGCCCGAAATCATCTAGAGCATCAGTTAGTGCGATCTTCATCGCGAGCACCCCCTCGAGTTCCCCGGTGACTTTGGAAGCGGGCCTGTGGCCTGGCAAGAAATGTACCTTGTTGACCACGTCGGCGTTGCGAAGGCGTCCTCGCACCGCCTTATTGATTCATGATTGTCAGCTTGCCCTGCAGTGATTCAGGCTTGTCTGTGAAGCTGTAGGAATGAGACCATGATAATCGACAGAAGACGATGTTCGCTGGACATGTGCCATAGCAGAGGATCACCGGCCGGATCGCTGTCAAGCCGCGACAACACGCCATGGTCGAGGCGCTCGATGTGGCAGAGCGGCGACGAGTGCATGCCTGATAGCGGTAGCCACGCGAACCTCGGAGCAATCGGGAAAACATCGACGTCATTGAAGCTGCGGCACAACGAACAAGGTGTGTACAACTAGATACCACCCTCCTGAACTCTTTAGCAGCGAGAATTCAGCAGGTTAGGATCGAGCCCTCTGCCTAGCAGACCTGGCCTGGCTGGGCCTTGGCCTGGCGGGCAACGCTGGCACAGCGGCGTCACAACGCGTATCAACCTTAAACCCCCGTTGCCGAAGACCCTGACCTCTGATCCGCGTGGACGGCCGTTGTCACACAGCGGCCACGTACCGAATGCCGCCACGACGATCGACTCGCCGACGACGGCGCCGATGTCGACGGCGACGCCTGTGCGGCCACACGTCCTCCCTCCTTCACCCCACAACCTCACTGTCCGCCTCTGATGATGATGCCACCCAAACGAAGCCCAAGCATGCCGTGCCGATCCTTGTCCTCGTCCTTGCTCGGCACGGTCTCGATGCGTATCACGGACATGCCCCTCGCGCGAGCGCAAACAAACGCTTGGCAAGGCGCAACGGGCTCAGACACCGCATTCGCATCGCGGCCGGACCGAACGTCGCGGGGATATATCCACACGCGCGTCTTCGACCGGCTAGCCGGTCCATTCTCGAACCGCTGGCCACGAGCATCGCTGCGGCGGCCATCGACTTCACGCACTGTTTGTAAGTAGCGCCATCGGCAGATCGGCTCGCAACCTGGTTGTTGTGATACCGTACCAGGGCGACAGCCTCCACGCAATCCAGACAGATTGGGCGTGACATCGGAGAGCGAGGACAGTCAATGTGAACGACCTGTCCCGTGCCATGGCGACCCGTTCACCACGAAGGCGGCCTAACCACGGCTGATACGGGAGCGCCTTGAAAGAGTACTGCGGACAGTGCTTGCCGGGGTCAGGTCCGGCCCCTGAATGATCTACAGGCACGAAGAGTGGAAGCAAACACCGGAACGCCACAAACGTCGGAGGTCGGAGGTCAGGCTGAGAGACGAGCTGCTGATCAGCGGAGAGCAGGATCGCTGCCTGACCGTCCGTGCGCCGGTGTCGCCGGCCCAAGATCGTGTCTGACAGAGCTTCATCGGCTCGCTGCCGCTCGGGTTGCGGCTCGGCCCTGTCAAGTAACCAGCCGCCGCAGCGCCAACCATCGAGGGCTTTGGCATCGCGAGGCGACCTCTTTCAGACCCTCGTTCAGGACATGCTCGGCCCACAGAGGTGACTTATGGTTCTTGCTCGGGGTAATACAGTAATGCCAGCTCGCGCCGCGAACATTGGCTGCCCTTTCGGCCTGCGGGGAAGGCACGGTGGCGGTCGGGGTTGCAAGTCGTAGATACCGAGCGGGGCCTTATGCGCGAGCGTCGAGTGGAGCTACCTATGCTTCTCGGACAGGCCGGACGCAGATGTTCTTGTCGTCAAGTTTCCGTCCTCAAAAAGGCTGGCAAGGCGAGAAGCCCGTTTGGACGACAAGAGCCCGGTCCTGGGTCAAAGTACGCCGTATGTACGCATAACTTGGTCGGGTTTGCGGACGTGGAAAAGTCGGGCTTGGTCTGCTGCTTTATGCTATGCTCTGCAAGGCAGCTCGGACGCACTCGTGCGTGTCAAAAAGGCGGAGCGAATTCTGGCGAGGACAGGTTGAGCCCGCGAGTCGCTGACGACACCCACCCGCCCGACCGCCCTCCCGCAGGGACTGCCGGAGAGGCGGATCTCTAAGCGCAGCACCAGAGTAGATGTTACACTGTTGATCCGACGACAAGGTTGTGCGCTCGGCTCCGCCGCCCCCTCTCGGAACCTTGCGCTCTCGGCACCTGCTTGTCCGAACCTTCGGACGAAGCATTCGGATGCTCCAGGTCAGTCGCCGCTCTACTGCGCAGCCCCGCTCTGCTCCGTGACAGTCCTGAAACTTCAAGGCGTTGGCAGCAAAGTGGTCAGCCTCGGGTTGAGGCCGGCGGACCAGCTTGAAATCGTGCAGCCTTTCTGAGGCGCGCGGCCTGCAAATTTGAGGTGCGCACGGCCATCTTGTGCGGCTGTCGCAGCGAGACGCAGACAGAAGAGCAACTCGAGACGAACTGGTTGGCGCCGTCACCTTTGGGCAGCAACGATGACCCAGGCATGCCTTTCATTTGGTCGTCAACCCGAGTGGACTTGGTGCAAGGTCGCACGACATGCTCGTCGGCTGTGTGTGTGCTTTCGACGCCGAGAGCTGTTAGAAAGCGTAGCGCTACGCTCCGGAAGACCACCAGGTTCGGTCGAGCCATTGTGCGCTGGTCAGCGGTTCCTTGCGACTAGCAAGACGTGCGTTTCGAACTTCAATCTGCTCCTTACAGCGGAGGCCGTCGGGTAAGGCCTTCCTGATCAGCGGCTGCCGTCGAGGGCTGCGTTCGTCATGGCTAGAGCGAGCGAAGAGTTCGTGGTGCATGCACGCGTATCCGCGTGCGCAAGGAAGGGCACTCTGCGTGCCGCGGTGTTGCTGCGGCCAGCTTGCCTCCAGCGACCATACATGTACAGGAATGCATGTGCTTTTGTGACTTTGGCGAGACCAACACCAAATTTGGGCGTCGCGGATTCGGGGTGCTGATGTGTTGCTCTCGGCCTCCGGCTCAGGCTGCAGGCCTGGCGGCGCGCGCGCGCAGCTTGCGTGGGGCCAGACCAGCTGAGCAGGGCCTGGCTAGTCCAGCGGGCATGCCTGCGGAGCCCACCTACAAGACTCGCTGTGCGCCATGAGCACCAACAAGCGAGTAGTAGGTAGTGTATGTACATATGTATGTAGAGTGGCAGGTCGTGGCAGCAGCCAAGCAGGCGCACCCGCTTCGGCTCGCACCGCCACCACCTTGCTTCATGTCACACAACGTCCAATCCGACATGATCCGGCACTGTCGGCCTGATCTCGCCAGGCCCATATCGATATCGCCAGATCCTGTGGCTCTGACGACGCAGGTCTTTTCCTGCACCTCGCCGCCGTCGTTAGGCCGGCCTTGCTTCGTGTGCGCTGTCGTTGGCGCGGCACGCACGCCTCGTACTCCTGCGCAGTAGCTACAGCGAGTCTCTGAACCGGCTCGCATTCGGCTGTGGGACATGTCGCGCCTTCCACGACGCCAGACGCTAGCTGCCCGTTGTAGGACCCACATGTCCGCATGTCATGGGCGCTGACCGGTGACAGCAGTCCCGAGCATTGGTACATAGCTGCGCAGGACCGCCCGCCCGCCAGCAAGCAAGGTGCTCCCGGGCATGTCTGGCCTACCCCGCACTCGTTTGCCACGTCCGTGTCTCTTCTGATGGTCTATACCGGCACCGGTCCATACCGCTGGACGTTCTCAACGTTGCTCTCATGGCCACCGGTGCGTGTTTGTTTGCAGGTTCGTCAAGCGGCGGCTCCGGTACCATGCTGGAGCAGCAGGTCCTCCTTGCAGCAGCGTGTGCGCTGCAAGGAGACCGACAGCGGTGCAAATGACACCTCGCCTATGGCTGTCATCGACGAGATCCTTCTGGTGGCCAAAGATGGCTGCGTAGGCGGTCTCCGGGATGGCCGTCGCCTTCCTCATCCCCTCCTCTCCGCTTCTGTTCCCCTGCGGACCCCCGCCCCCGCTTCTCTTCTCCTCTTCTCTCCCCGCGGAGCGACATGGCTCGCGTTCGCGTCGACGAGCAGCGAGGCCTTGGGCCTGGCAAATCTTCTTGCTCGTCGACGTCTTGCCGTGGTGCTGCTCGGCGCACTCTGAGTGTCTTGCCGCTCACTACTGCCTCTACCCTGGAGGCGACAGCGAGTCGTCTTGCTGCTTGGCCGGACTCGAACGCCCCTCCTCTCGGCATGGCGTGCAGACTTGCATGGGCTGCTCGCCACTACTGTGCTGTCGCTTGCGCCAAACGGGCAAGCAGGCGCGTGCACTCCTGAGCTTGCAGCATGACCGCTCGTCTGTCTGGTGGGCGGCAGTTCGTCTCTGACGACGTGGAAGGATACAGTAGGACCAGACGCAGCTCGTCGACGACCCAGGACGACCATGGCGTGGGATTGATTCCAAGGCAAGGATCAGCCGGAAAAAGTGTCACGCCCGTTGTGCTCGGCCCAAGGCTTGCGCGGGACGTCGGCCAGCGGCCGAGCGCTCACGCTACTGCACGCTGTACTGCATGTACGTACTGTACTGTACAGTACCAAGCACCAGCGACCGCTCCTGGGAAGTACGTGCGACCGCTCGAGATGATCGTGTCCGAAGCGCCATATTTCCCGCGCCACCACAGTCAGAGCGATTCTACCGATAGCTAGCCTGCCTTGCCTCGCTCGTTCAAGCTCGCTATGCTGGCCTGGCCTTCACCGAGCAGTCGTTGCGTCAATACGCGAGGGACGGTGGGTGTCTGCCTGTCAAGATGGCATGGGTAGCGTTGCGAAGCCCGCCAGCTGCACAAGATTCGGCCGTACGGCGACACTTCGCAGCACCCTGTCTCGTCGCAGAGGCAACCAAGGCTCGTCAAGATCTGCGTCCATGAGAACGCTGTCCTGGCACCCTTCGGGCTGCAGGGAGCCCCGTCCTGACGAGGCGATGGGACGTCAACCTATGTAGGCAGATTCTCGGGGTTGGAAGGCTCAGCCAAATTGAGTTGCCGTGCGCCGGAAGCCACGGCTGGATAGGAAGTGGTGCCCGATCCAACCCGATCTGGATTTTCCTCACAGTCGGAAGTCGGAGAAATGGGCTGCGCTTGGCTGCGAGGATTCTCGATTGCCCCGAGATTTTTTTCGCACTTTCTTCTTCTCGCTGTGCAGCGCAGGGCGCAAAGGGGCCATGGCCAGATGGCGGCTCCACCGTGCATCCCGCTGCCACCACCAACCAACGGCCCTTTGACAGCAGCGGCTATACCCCCCTTATCGGTTCCCTTGGCAATCAGCACGCTGACCGCAACGAGCCTTCACTTCGTCGATCCAGGAAACGCCGGGCACATTTCGTCGCGCATTACATCCGTGACTGCTCTATTCGCCACCGACCTTGGACGACCCCTCGGCTGCACTGCGCCTTGCCCGCCATGTCCGGAAACCTGCAGCTCTTCTGGCAGCTGGCCTCAGCTTCGAAGCAGGATCGACTCGCTTCGTCGGACAAGCTCATTGGGGACCTGCTCGAGCAGCAGAGCGCTCTGGCTTCAACCTCCAAGGTGACGATCGAGAGCACCGAGCAAGCAGATGACCCGCTGGACGCCGATGGCAGCAACGACCCGTTGCTCGTGTCTGACGAGGCCGCGCTCCTAGCGGAAGAGGCTATCGGCAATAGGAACGCAGCAGATGTGGCGTACGCCATCAAGCGGCTGATTCGCGGCTTGGCCAGCCCGCGAGAGAACTCGCGCCTCGGTTTCGCCGTCGCACTGACAGAGGTGAGCAGCAGGTGTCGCTTCCGGCTTCGCGCCTTCCCGTCGTT
Organism: Pseudozyma flocculosa PF-1; assembly: GCF_000417875.1. Taxonomy (NCBI): domain Eukaryota; kingdom Fungi; phylum Basidiomycota; class Ustilaginomycetes; order Ustilaginales; family Ustilaginaceae; genus Pseudozyma; species Pseudozyma flocculosa. The sequence goes on from NW_006920869.1 coordinate 1,577,636, forward strand.
GTCGTCATGCCGTCCCCGCATCTCATCTCTAACGGCCCCGCTCTGTCCCCTTCTCGCTTGCTTTGTCCCGTACCGCAGCTGCTGTCCAACCTCGAGTCCGTCACGAGCCAAGAGATCCTCGCCCTGATCCTCAAGTACTCGACGCCGCAGGGCTCGATCAGCGGGCAGGAGCAGAGGGATCTGATGTTCGCCAAGCTGTTTGGCGTGCTCGCTCTCGTCCAGTCTGGGCTTCTCTTCCGCCCCACTTCTTCCCTGGCCCACTTCGAAAGGTCCATGGATGTCCTGCTTGCCCTCACCGGCAAGAAAGCCTGGATGGGCGAGAGCTGCGGCTGGGTCCTCTATCAGACCATCGGTCACCTTCGCAGCGATGCTGCGCCGGCGTGGGCCGACGATGCTCTCTCGTGGCTGGCGCGGACGGTGGGTGCCGCGACGGAGAACACGCCAGAGAAGGTGGCGATCCTCTTCCGGCTCGAGCAGACTGGGCGTCTTGGCGCGCGCGACAGCGTCATCGTCCCGCCGTACAAGGGGACCCACTTGCTGTCGTCTGCCAACCTTCCCACCCTCGCCCGCATTCTTCGGGATGCATCTGCATCCGAGAGCAACGAGGCCGCAACCGGTTCCCGGCCCGGCTTCCGCCCGCAGCTGCACTTCGTCTGGGATGTCATCCTCGACAGCTATTTCGGCCCCGCCCGCTCAGATTCTTCGTCGCCGGTCGTTCCTTTTCCCGAATTCTTCCGCGTCGTCGTCGACGAGTCCCTCTTTGCCGCTTCAGGCTCGACGGAGCGCAAGTCATGGGGCTTCCAGGTCTTTGAGCGAGCCCTCGTTCGCGCCAGCGACGGCGACAAGCCGCTGCTCTTCACTCCCAACTTTATGCGCACCTGGATCAACCAGTTGTCGGGCCAGGACCGCTTCCTGCACAAGGCGGCGCTCAAGACCGCCTCGACCGTCCAGGACGTCGTCTCGGGCAACCCTAAGATCGGCTTCAGCCTCGTCTCGCAGCTCATCGGAGAGCACGGCCACCAGAACTTTGACCAGATCACCAAGACCAAGACCGTCTCCGGGGTTCTCTCGGCCCTCGACGTCCAGGGAGTCCGGGAGTACACGCGTCACCTCCGTGACCTGATCTGCACGGCTACAGATGCCGCCGGAGCGGATGGGGTCAAGGGAGTCGCTTCGCAACGCAAGTGGGCCCTCGACCAGCTCCTATTGATCGTCAGGACGGTCTCGATCCCTAAGGATGACGCCTGCGTGCAGGACATCCTCGAGCTGCTCATCGCCCACGGCTACTTTGCGATGAAGCAGCCGCTCAAGAAGAGCCAGATGCTCGATGTGCTGCCCGAAGTCGAGCTTTCGGACGAGTACAGGCAGCTGTGCCGCTCGCGCCTCCTGTCCTGCCTCTCTGAGCTCTCGTCGCAGACGACGGTCCTGTCGGACAGCGACGGCAAGAGCCGCAAGGCGCAGGGCATCAACAGCAAGGGCGAGCTGTGGCTGGCCGTCGCGTACGACACCTTGCTCCGATTCGACAAGGATGCCAAGACTTTCACCTCCATCTTTGATCGCGACGAGGAGATCGAATCGAGGCTCAAGGAAGGGCGGTCGTGCCTCGACAAGGTCCGCAAGAAGGAGAATGCCACCAAGGAAGCGGCGCTCAAGGACCAGCTGCGGGCGTTCCGGGTGCTGCTCCTGGCCGGCCTGATCGTCTCGGTGGACGCCGAAGACGGAGCCGCCGATCTCGTCGAGCCGCTCTGCGATTGTGCCGGCATCCTCTTCTTCGCCGCAGTCCCCAAGTCCAAGAAGGCGGCCGCCGCCGTCCAGGCGGACGAGCAGGAGGCCGAGGGCATCGACGTGCTCGTCGACTGCCTGGTCAACTTCCTCGAGCTTCCCTCGGCGTTCCTGCGCTTCGTCGCCACCCACGCTTTCGAGCCCTTCGCCAAGGACATGACGGCCAACAGCCTCGACCACCTCTTTGCGCAGATCGGCCTCGGTCAAGCGACTGAGGGCCAAGCTGAGATGGGCGAAGGTGCCGGGCCTGACGCGGACGCCGTCGAGGCCGGCGATGGCGAGCAGGTATCTGACACGTCGGCCACCAGCGAGGACGAAGATGACGACATGGACGCCAGCGACGCCGACGACGACGAAAACGAGGCCGACGACGTGGACCCAGAGCTTCGTGCCAAGATCCAGGCTGTGCTGCGCGAGGGCGGCATCGCCGAGCCCGACCCGGAAGACGGCGAGGACGACAACATGGACCAGGATGGCGATGAGGACGACAGCGGCTCCGAGTCGAGCGTCGAGCTCTCGGACCTCGACGACGACCAGATGATGCTGCTCGATGACAAGCTGGCAGAGGTGTTCCGCCAGCAGCTCTCGGCCAAAAAGTCCAAGAACAGCAAGAAGGGTGAGTATCGCTTGGGATGGGTGTCCGGAGCCTGCGAGCTATGGCCCGCGGTCTGCTGAACAAGGTTCTTTGCGCGCGTCCTGTCGCTGCCGCTTCCCATCACCGATCCGAGCAGAGGCGAAGCAGGAGGAGAGCATCTTCAAGAACAAGATTCTGGACATTCTCGAGGTGTACGCCCGCAAGCAGCACGCGAACCCGCTCGTGCTTCGACTGGTGTCCCCCCTCTTCAATCTGGCGAGGGACGACGATGCGGACGAGAAGCAGCTGTCCAACCGGGCTGCCGGGATCCTGCGCTCGCGGCTGTGCAAGGCCAAAGAGCTTCCGGAAGGCGTCACGGCCGCCGACGTGGCCGAGGAGCTCGAGGAGATGCACACCGTCGTCCGATCCGTCTCCAAGGGCAACGTCGCCGACCTTGCCGCCGCCGTCATCTTCTACCTGACCAAGATCGCGCTCTCGGGCCGCGGCTCGATCTCGCCTACCGACGATGCGGTCGTCATCGAAGCGTACAAGGCGACGCTGACCGACTTCCTCACGCGCCGCAAGTCGCACGTCAAGCCTGCGTTCCTCGTCGAGTCGTTCAAGCGCTTCCCCCAGCTCGGCTGGTCGCTGCGCGAGGATGTCCTCGACAGCTGCCGACCGGGAGCTGCAGCCCACTCCTTCCGGCAGCTGACCGCGATGCAGATGCTCCAGGAGATGCTGACGCAGTATGCCCAGACGGCCGACAAGGATGCGGTGCTGGACTTTGTGCCCCAGGTGAGCCAGTGCATCGGCGAGATTGTGGCCTCGGCCGCCACCGATGCCGAGCCTCCGTACAATGCGGGCCGGCTCAAGGACACGATCAAGTTTGCGCTCCACGTCGCGCGACTCTCCAAGAGGCTCGCGCCGTCCGAGGACAAGCTGCGCGCCGCATGGAAGGTGGCCAAGCTGCGCGAGTCGACCGACCAGCTGCAGGCGTGCGAGCGCTTCAAGGCTTCGGCCTCGATCCACGCGCTGGTCAAGCAGCTGTTTGCGATCCTCGAAGGGCCCAGCGCTGGCGCCGGCGCCAAGGCCGGCAAGGCGGCCTCGCCCTCAAAGGCTGCGACACCGTCCAAGAAGCGACCGAGCGCTTCCCAGGATGCGGCCGGAGCCAACACTGGGTCGCCCTCTGTCGACGCCAAGCCGGGTTCGGCCAAGAAGGTCAAGGCCAAGAGAAGCTAGAGTTACCAAAGCTGAGCCTCGTCCGACGGTTTTCGATCCTCGGGAGGAGTCTCAGTAGTGGAAAGGACAGCATATGATGACTTGTACCATAGCCGGCTTGATGGAGTCGGAAGCAGTGGTAGACCCACGGCGGCCGAGATGCGGGGACGTGGAGCGAGGCCGGGAAATGGTCATTGACTCTGCCAACCGTGAAAGGGCCGGTTCGCGAGAGCCTTGCAGAGTGGCCGAGCCGGCATCCTCGACCATGACCGTCGACGTCGTCGGGCGCAACTGCCAGCTAGACGAAAGCGGGACAAATGTGCACGCAGGTGCTCCGCGAGCCCGACGTTGTGGCCGCGTGCGAGGGCAGGCTGGGGCGGGGCGTTCTTGCGAAGAAGGATCTTCGACGCAGCCGCCGCTGCACGCGAGCGACCCGAACCCCAGAGGTGCCTGAGGGGGTTTGCGCTTTTCATGCGCTGAATCGGGCGGTGGGCTCAGCCTTGCCTCAGCTAGTCTACCCGCATTCATCACCGGGAAAGGTACAAAGGAGGCTAGGGTCTGTCCGCTCGCTTCCCTCTGGTTCAGGGGGCGAAGGGATGGTGCCCCTCACGGCCTAACACTCGGTATGTCGCTCTTTGGAAGCGACCGAGGGGAGCGATGGCGACGAGGCTCGGCGGCGTTGGCGGTGACGGAAGGGGGAGGGCGCATCCCGATGAACACGGCAGTTGATCGGCGTCCGTCGACGTCGTTGCCTCTGAAAGGCGACAACTCGCTGTGTCAACGGACGGGGTCGTCCTGTCTCTTTTGATGCCATGGACGAATGCAGATACACATACAGATCGATGTCCAGGGCCCTCGTCGGTCCCGCCCTCGCCGCTTCCATGGTTGCGGTGATGGCCGAAGCTGTGCATTTATCGGTGCGCGAGACGAGACGCCGCCGACGGACCAAGAGCGACCGACCGACCGAGCCTGCCTGCTGGTCGACCATGCACGTCGAGGACCGTCTCTGTCACACAGTCTGCCCCGCCGGCTTCTGCGGTCCAAATCGCCGCCGAGGAGCTCAGCTACAAAGGGGCGTGGACCGCTGTGTTGCTATCAACCCGCCGCTTTGGCCCTCGAAGAACCGCCTTCTTACATGCCTGCCTACGCATTAGCAGACAGAGAGGGGTTCAGGTACTGTAGACGGCGTGCGTGGCGTGCGTGTGCGTCCACGTACAAAGCGGCGGTACCGCTCGCACCTTAAAAGGGGTCTCAGGCGTCGAGGAGTGGTGGCCAGGCAGGCCAGCTTTCGAGGTTACTTACTGCGAGGAGCAAGGGCCCGGGGGGTGGTGTTTGATCTGCATGCGTCCCCGTCTTGTTTTGCAGAAGAAAAAAGGGGACAGGCAGGCAGGTAACTAGGGCGGCCCGCCCACTCGGCGATCTCGACCGGCCCTCGCTGTGCAGCGCAAACGTACAAACGATTCAGAGGACCGAGTCCGGCGACCAACCTGCTGGCGAGGGCCACAGCGATGGGCAATATGGACTGAACGCCTCGAGAGGGGCTCGGTCGTCGAGGGGTGGCTCTGGGTTGGGTTGGTCGCGGGTCGTCGTTGCCTGTCCATGCCCAAAACCAAGCTTAGGAGCGAGGCGGGGAAAGGCCGGGCCAGCTCAGGCTGAGCTCGACACACGAACAACAGAACGCGCCCGCCCTGTGCGCTTGCTTGAGCCTTGCGCCGGTCGCTGCCTGCCAGCTGCCCGCCAGCCCGCCTGCCCGCCGTTACCCTGCCAGCGCTGCTGCACCCTGAAAAATTGGATTTTGGCTGCAGGCGGCCACCGACGGCCGAGACCGAGGGGGGGGATTGAAAATACGGGCTGGGCCCCGATTCTAATACAACTACTCTGACTAGCTGCTGTCGTCCAGGGGGGCCGACTACAAACGGCGAGGCCCGCTTGAATAGAAGAATTGGCCGTGACTTGGCCAACTCCGATTTCGAAATCGGCACGGCCTGGCGTGGCCTGGAACCAAGCCAGCACCTGCACCGCTCGCCCGCGCTGGGCGTGACGGACAAGCAGAGGTTGGCGGGCAGCCCCTTTCTCTGGTCTCTCCTGTCGCCTTTGGTTGCGGCCTGGGTTGCGTGGGTCGGCCACCCGTCGGCGCTCGCCGTGCGTCTGGCAGCGAGCTGTTGGGCTCTGCCAAAATTGAGCCTCGCCTCTCTGCCCCTGCCCCCCTGGGCCCGCCCGCCAGCGTCTCGTCGTCGCCGTCGTCGCTGTTGAACCCCTCACTCCTCCTGCCTTCGTCTGGTCTCTTTCATACCCATCCCTACCCGTGCCTCTCTCGCAACCCCTCCTCTTTTCCCCTCCCTCCCTCCATCCCCTTGATCGCGACCTCCACCGTGCTACTCTCGCGCATCTCGTCGCCTCACAAACTTCGCGGTCTCAGCCATCACGCTGCGCCCTAGTCATTCCGACAACCGCCGACACGACCGTCTCCTGTCCGTTCTGCCATCTGCCTCACCCGTTGCAAGTCGGCCGCATATCGAGTGCCCGCCATCGTCCCGCCTCGCAGCCGATCCTCCGCTTCGCCCCGCTGTTCGGTCGGTAGCGACCAGCCTCGACGCCTTTACTGGTCTCTGCGTCTCCCCCTCGACTCTGTTGTCAGGTCTTGAAGCCAACGCCTCGGTCCGGCCTCAGCCCATCTCTCGCAGGGCTCTTTCAGTGCTCCGGTCTGGGCTGCCTCGCTGGACACTCTGCTCCCTAGCCCGATACATCTGAAAGCTTCGCACTCGACCGCACTTCCAGCCGCCCCTTCCGCCGAAGCGCCCCGACTCTTACTCCTGCTGGCCCGCCCCGTCCCTCCATGGCACACCAGTCCACGCAGCCCTACCACCACTCTTTTGCACCAATGTCGGCACCTCACTCTTCCCACGCCAGCTCTGGCTCCAACGTGGTCGGCGTGCACTACCGGATCGGCAAAAAGATCGGAGAGGGTTCGTTTGGCGTCATCTTCGAGGGTACCAACCTTCTCAATAGCCAGACTGTCGCCATCAAGTTTGAGCCGCGCAAGAGCGATGCCCCGCAGTTGCGCGACGAGTACCGCACCTACAAGATTCTCGCCGGTTGCCGTGAGTCGCACGTCTTGAGGACTGCCCGTCGTCGCCGTCTCGGCCACCGCTGGCAGCGCCATCTGACCATCTGCCCGGCTGCCTCGCAACTTTGCACTGCAGATGGTGTCCCCCAGGTCTACTACTTTGGCCAGGAGGGCCTGCACAACATCCTGGTCATCGACCTCCTGGGCCCATCGCTCGAGGATCTCTTTGACATGTGTGGCCGGAAGTTCAGCATCAAGACGGTCGTCATGACGGCGAAGCAGATGGTACGTCTCGGCCGCCGCCGCTGTCTGTTTTGCTTGCGGTGCTCGATGCCTTTCCGCCTTGCTCGGCCAGGACCGCTGATCGTTTCCACTACGATCGCCCGCTTGGCCGCTCGCGCCCATCTCTTTCGACCATGTCCAGATCACGCGGGTGCAGACGATCCACGAAAAGAACCTCATCTACCGCGACATCAAGCCAGACAACTTCCTGATCGGCCGGCCGATGACCAAGCTCGCCAACGTGGTCCTCGTCGTCGACTTTGGCATGGCCAAGCAGTACCGCGACCCAAAGACCAAGCAGCACATCCCCTATCGCGAGCGCAAGTCGCTCAGCGGAACTGCGCGCTACATGAGCATCAACACCCACCTTGGACGAGGTGAGTTGTCCGGTCTCGTCCGTCGAGCTGCTCGGTTCCACCCATCGACCCCCACGTATGGCAGAGCTGACGTCGCCGTGATGTCCGCGCTCCCCGATCATTTTCTTCTCCTGTCCCGGCAGAGCAATCACGTCGTGACGATCTCGAGGCTCTTGGGCACGTCTTCATGTACTTCCTCCGCGGCGGCCTGCCCTGGCAGGGTCTCAAGGCGGCGACCAACAAGCAAAAGTACGAGAAGATCGGCGAGAAGAAGCAAAGCACCCCCATCAAGGAGCTCTGCGAGGGCTTCCCCGGTGAGTTGCGACGTCGGCCCCGGCCGCGGCTGCGTTGGCTATGCTGCACGCGCTGACCGGATCCGCCTATCCGGCCTGCGCCGTCCCACCTCGACTCTCGCCGCACTGCAGAGGAGTTCGGCATCTACCTCAACTATGTCCGCAAGCTCGGTTTCGAGGAGACGCCAGACTACGACTTCCTGCGCGAGCTCTTCACCAAGGTGCTCAAGAGCTCTGGCGAGGCCGAGGATGGCGTCTACGATTGGATGCTCCTCAACGGGGGCAAGGGGTGGGAGGCCGGCACCCACCGCGACCGCCGAGACGACCGCGAGCGACACCGCGAGCCTCGTGCAGCGCTGCCACCGGCGCAGCCCACGCACCCGACGCAGGCGGCGCTGGCGAGGAACGGATCCAAACAGGGGCGCAAGTCCGGCGTTCCTGGGCCACAGCAGCACATGGCAAGTGAGCGGAGCCAGGCAGCGGCGCTGCGTGCCAGCCACGGAGACTTTCCACAGAACGGGTCAGGGTACGGCGGCGTCGGCCACGCGTCCAACGTTGCTGTACACGACGCCACCGTCGCAGGTGTTCCTCACCAGAACGGCACGCGCGAACACAGCCAGGTCGGGCAGATGACGCCGACGGGCATGACTGGCAGCGGCGTCGGCATGGACGCCGGGCGCCGCGCCGAGGCCCGAGGCCAGGTGTCGGGCATGGCCAACGGCGAGGAGCACCCCGCCGAGCGCAAGACGTTCGGGCAGAAGCTCGTCGACGTGCTGACGTGCCGATGTGGCTGAGCCGTCGCTCTCAAAGGGCTCGAACCACTCCCCTCTCCTCCATCGCAAGTCCCGGTGCTCGAATCAGTACGCAGGGGCTCAGGCATCTACTTCGCCGGTGAGGATCGGATCGACTCCGCATCAGCGCCGCTGCCCTGGCCGAGCACGCGCGCGTCCCGTAAGAAGCTCGGGGGCTGAGCTTGGAACGTCGGCAACATATTCGCGCCTCCCACGATCACCTACTGCGCGGGTTCCGCTGGCCGAATCCGATCAGTGCAGCGGGCAGAAGGCGACGCCGGCATCGACGGCCGGAGCAGCACGTCGCAGCATGAGCTTGTGGTCTTCCTTCCTCTCTCTTCTCTCGTTTACCTCAGCAACGCTCCATCCAAGGCGATCCGAGACCAAGTCCTAGTCTCGGGCCTCAATACCACAGGCCAGGCCGCTCGACGCAGACGCCGGGCTGCCTTCGGTCCCACATCCCGATCCTATCTTGTTTCCCGCTTCCCCCCTCTCCGTTGTTTTCTTCTGCTGGGCGTGCGCTGCCGGCCGTTCCCCGTGGCGACTTTGCACGCTCGGCCCCAAACGTTTCCTCCGTCCCGTTTCTTTGAGCCGCGGAGGACCGTCTCCCTTTTCCTCTTCAAGCTCAGCACATGAAAAAAGCATCTTCTTCTGTCACCGAATTCTCCCCTTGGCCGCGGCTTACCGGCGAAAGCCACATCTTCCGGGGACCGAACGTTCACGCTCCTTCGCGAATGCACATACATCACACTCGAAAACACCCGCGCCCATTCGATCCTCGTCCGGCGTGCGTGCGCGGAAGGCGTATCAGAGATGGGACGAGTGCGACTGAAGTGTGGCACACTCGCGCGGGAAAAGAAGGTGGCGCGCTTTTGGCCGTCGGTGCCAGAGGGTCGAAGACCTCCACTCGAAGGACGGCTGACGTTTCGCCCGTTGGCAGAAAAGGCGCGGCCTGCTTGCTTGGCTTCCCGTTCCCCCAACACCTTCCGAACTCGAGGCCCTCTATCGTCTTCCCGAGCTTCATCGTCAGAGCAGCAGAGCCACTCGATTCGTCCCACACCACGGCCTGGCAGATCAGATCGACGGTCATCAAAACGGGTGGAAGCTTCGCATCAGACCACCAGGAAGAAGGCTGCCCAGCATGCTTTCAGCACGTACCGCCAGCGCGCCCCTCTCCGCAGTCGGTCGAGGGATGCTGAACGGGCCCGCGCTCTTTGGATCGAGAGGTGCGCACCGACGCTTTTGATGGCGAGGAAGGCGTCTGCTTGCTAGAAAGCCGCGCTGATCAGGTGTCTGTTTGAGCGTCGACTGGCAAAGCAGCCCTCGCAAGGAGCCCGAGGACCCGCCCCGTGTCGTTCAGGACGTATGCCACCTCGAGCAACCTCAACCCGACTCGACCTCAGGCCCGCGTCAAGGCCGAACTGCCCAACGTTCCTGTGCGTACTTCAGCGCGCATGCTCCATCTACGCCCCACGATCGTAGCTCCTGTTGCGGCCCCGGCTGATTGCGCTCTTTTCTCCTCTCCTCTTGCAGAACCGAAAACCCGTCTTCATCCTGGCGGCGCTGATCGCTCTGGGGTCATGGTCCGCGTTTGCGTCGTTTGCCACCAACAAGGAGAGGCTGAGCTCCTCCGTGTTCAAGTCGGCGCTGGTACAGCTCAAGGACTCGGCCGAGGTGCAGCGGGCGCTGGGCGATCCCATCATGCTCGTGCCCAGCACTTTTGGCGACCCCTGGGTCTCGGGTTCGGTGAGTCTGGCTCTGCGAGGCCACGGAAGGCGCTCTCGTGCTGTAGAGCCGACAATCTGATGGACCTCTTGCCGGCGGCTGCCAACAGGTCAACATGATGCAGGGGAGGGTCGACATGAGTTTCAGGCTGCAGGGCCCGAAAGGTGAGCCGAGAGCCATGCTCTGGGACATGGAGATGAACGACCCGCCGCCCTGACACCTTGTCCCGACGTCTAAATCCTCTGCTACGGCATCTCCCGCAGACAAGGGAACGGCCTACTTCACGTCGATCCGACGCGACCAGAGCAAGTCGTTTGAGGTGATCCGCTTCCTCGTTGTGACTGACAGCGGCGAGACGGTCCCGCTGCTCTCGCCGTCGGGCGCGAGCCACGACTCTGACGGCGAGATTGAGAGCAACGTTGCGTCGCCGTAGAGGATTGGCGGCCGAAGGCAATGCGCATGCACATGCACCTGTAGTGGACTCGCGAATGGACCGGAGACAGCGATGCTGCAGAGCAATCAGCAGAGTCCTAACATCTCCCGTCGGGCGGTGGTGGTGGTTACCGGTAGCTGCCAGCGCCAGAATGCACCGGGGTGCCGAAGCCCGATTTCGAGGCCGGTCGGGGACAAAAGTTCCGAATCGGGGGCAAGGTGCAAGCTCCGTTGGGCGTGGCGGGGCGGGGGCCTTCCTGCCGCCGCCGTGACTGAGGAATCGGCAAAATGACGCGCGCCTGGCCTTTGGTGGCCCCGCACCTCTCCTCACCTCCGCCGGGCCCACTTGTCCTGCTGCCTTCAGAGCCTCGACCTGCCCTGCTTCGCACTCCTTCCCCTCTTCTCGATCCTTTTGGCCGCACCTTTTCGAGTGTTCGCTCCTGCTTCGAGATAGCACTCCTGCCCCGACGCTGTCATCGCAACCAGCCACGCCGTACCGAGCTCACACCACCAGCGCTCTCGGTCACTCGGATCGGGTTCTTGCAGCTCCTCTCTGGAAGCGCATTTCAAGACGTGGCCGCGACTGCTCTCCCTGCCTGCCCGCGCCTTTCGCTTTGCCACTCGCGCCACGGGCCTCTTTCTCTGCACAGACTGCCACCACCTCGTCCGGGACGCCGACACCACGACCGATGCCTCCGTACACACACCACCACCCCCCGCCCAAGTGACCGCCATGTCGAGTCAACCCCAGGGCTCCAACCCCGAGTCTGCTCACAACGAGTCGTCCGACCTCACCTTTAGCTCTGACAGCGTCGAGAGGGCCGGGCGACCGCTCAACCAGCAGCAGCTCGAGCACCTCGAGCGGGGGCGACCGCCAAGCTCCGAATCGCAGGGTCCCGAAGCTGCCTTTCAGTGGCCGACGCCGCCGCTTGGCGCTCCCTCTACGTCGCCAGACGAGACAGAGGTGGCCGACCCACGGAACGACGTCGAGCAATCATGCGAGGCCGACCCCAACGAGGTGGACCTTGAGACGGCAGATGCGGATCCAAGCCTCGCCAGTATGGCGAGACAGCCGCAGCAGTCGCTCTTCACGTCGCCGCCCGCCACCGGCGATGGCAGCTCCGGCTTCGACGACAACGCCCCGACCGCCGCTCCTCCCGCTAAGCTTACTCGCTCTTGGACCTCTGCGGACACATCCCAACTGGCTCCGGAGCGGCCGGGCATCAAGCGATCCTCGACGACATGGACTCACCGTCCAGCTACGCCAGAGGCAGAGCTGGGAATGTCGCACATCAGCTTCCTTCCCGCGGCCCTAGCGCAGACGGTTCAGATCCCGCTGAACTTGCTGCGATCCTTGATACCCCATCCGCTGCTCGAGTCCCCGGCACCTGAATCCCTTAGTGCCAGCGCCATGCAGGTCCCCGTGGCCAGCCTCGGCGCACTGCTCGAAGCCTGCCAGGCTCTCGACTGGGTCAGCAAGCGAACCCTGAATCTCGTGGGGGACACCCTCGGAGAGAGTGTGCTCACTCGGCGGTCCTCGGTCGGCGGAGGGAAGTCACCATACGACATGCCTCTCACCAACCGGGACTTTGACCTTGCTGCCATGATGCAGAAGGTGGCAGACCTGGTCGGCGGTATCGCTGCTGCTAAGGGCGTTGATCTGGTGATCGGCCTGCAGCCAGACGCAAAGGCGGCGTCGGACTCAGCATCGCTCGATTCGATGCTCGAATGCTGCATCTGGTCGGAGCCGGACGCCACCAAGTTCCTCTTCATGTCGTGTTTGGCCAACGTCATCCAGTCCGCCGCTCCGCATTCGACGCTGGAGATCGACTTCAATCTTCAGCGCCTCGAAGGGACCGTGCCGAAGCAGGACGGACAGCCCGAGGTGCCCCTCGTACGCTCCACCGTCAGCTTCACCCTGACGCCGCCGATGGAGGCCGATATCGACGACGAGCAGCGAGACGCTCTCAAGGACGAGTTCATCGCCGCTCTCGTGGACAATGTGGGCGGAAGCCTGCAGACCGAATTCCGATCGGCGATCCGGACCACCGGTCCCGCTATGCCCGTCCCACGGGCTACGACCAGTCTGCGGCACGAGATTTCGATATCTGGCGGCCAAGGCGCGCCCCCACCGTCGCCTTCGATGGCGGACACAGACGATCAGGCAAGACAGAGCGTCAGCGCGCCGACGACACAGGAGCTGCTCGATTTCGCCAAGGACTTGTCGGGACACAAGGTCGCTTTCCACGCCCAGCGCAACAGCCCCTTTGCAAGCCAGCTGACGGGCTTGCTATCGACGCTGGGCTGTCAGGTCTCCTATGTCGGCTTGAACACCCAGAACCTCGGCTCGCCGGGGGAGAGTGAGGGCCTGCCCGGTCCACAGGTCAAGACTGCGGTCGCGCTGACCAACGGACGACCGGCCCTCGTCAGCTACAAGAGCGACCTCGACGACATCGGCGCGAGCAGCGGGGCCGCCAATGCTGGGGGAAGAGGTTCCCTGCAGTCGGAGACACCTTTGCCTGACGACACAGCCGTGCTGGATCCGGTGACTGGCGTTCCTGTCACATTCGTCAACCGGCTTCCCGCAGCTTTCCGGGCCACTGCGAGCGACGCACAGTCGGGGCCGAACTCTTCCGGCAGACCAAGCATATCGGAAGGGCCACCGATATCTCGAGTGGAGCCCTTCAACTTTGTCATCATCGACGACGACATCGTGACGTTGCAGAGGGAGCTGCTGCGGCTGCGCTCCGCCGTCCCGATGCTGCGCTCCTCGCTCAACGCCAGCCGTCAGGCGAGCAGGCCTAGCCGTCCAGCACTTGACCATCGAACAAAGTCAAGTCCGCAGGTTGAGCGCGTCAAGGCCCAGCATCCGATGAGCGTGCCCTCGCTCGGATCGGTCGCAGCCTCGATGGGAAGCAACGAGGAAAGCGTCTCGCAGGTCATCATCTTCTTCACCAGCCTCAGATCCTATCGGCTCGTCCGCGACACGGTCCAGCCCATCATCGACTCGGCGAGCTTCTCGGGTGGCGCTCCGCCCCCAGAAGTCATGGTGCTACCGAAGCCGGCCGGTCTTCGACGGATCCTCACCGCGCTGTACGCTGCCGAGCACAAACCGATGGTCGACGCTCCGTTCCTGCCGATCGCCACCAGCCCGATCTCGCCTTCCTTTGTTCGGGGCAGGTCCTCGTGGTGGGACTCGGATGGCGCAGGGAACGGCAACTTGATGACGCTAGCGCGGCAGCAGAGCGACCTTCAGAGCCCCTCCAACCTTTGGTCACCGGCGCCTTCTTTTCGCTCGGGCGAGCTCGATTCGACGCCCTTTCTCGATGCCCATCTGGAAGACGCCGTGCCTGCGGGTCGCGAGAGCGAAACACCGGATCCGGGCGGTAGCGGCCGCAATCTGAGCCAGGGGACAGCCTTACCCTCGGAGCAACTGGGGTCGAAGCTGGAAACCGTGCCGAGGGACTCGCGGTCCGGGACTCGTTCCTCGTCCTCGGCACCAGGGACAGCGTCGCGCAGCACAAAGACGGAGGCGGACTCGTCCCGACCCGCTCCGGCATCAACGTCGGTCTCTGCACCGGGCTCCAATGCCTCGAACCATACGGCACGGTTTCAGAAGAGCAGCCTCCCGCACAGTCCGCTGCCTCCAGACGCGCTCGAATACTTCAGCGAGACCGCCGCCAAGATGGGTGGCAGTGGTGCTAGCGGCATGGTCATCCAGAGCCCGGACGGTCGGCCGGCCGGCATCTTCTTCCAGCCCAAATCGAGCAGCTCAGTCTCGTCCTACGGAGCCTCGACGCCCGGCTCCTTCCGTCGCACCAACAGCTCGACCAAGCCAGCGTCACTCTCTGGCGGAGCACACGTCTCGAAAGCAGGGTCAGAGGCCTCTGTGTCTGGGCGCGCTGCGGGGCAGAAGGACGGCCTGCCTCGCTCCATGTCTGCCGGCATATCGGGCCTGTCGAGGATGACGGGCGAGGCGGATGTATCCTCCGGAGCTGCCACTACCCGGCCCCGTGCTGCCACCTCGCGATCCTCAAAGTCGTCGGGCTTGATCGATTCGACGCAGTCGTCGGCGTCCAGCTCTCGCTATCCAGCAGGAAGTATCTTTGCCCCTCAGGTCGGCATCCAAAGCGTCCTCAGCGGTTCGCGGCCTCCCATGGCCACACCGCTGAACAGCAATTCGTCGGTTGTGCCGGGCGGCTCCGGCACGACTGACGTTCAATGGACGCCGGGCCTCGCAAAGACGTCTGCGGACATGGCCTCCGGAACCGATCGGCAGGAGGCCGCTGCTGCGCCCCCGCCTTCAAGACAGGCCCGGAAGCCCTCGACCACGACCAAGAGCGAGACGTCGGCCAAGTCCGGTACTTCGAAGCGTTCGCCGGCAACGAAACAGGCGGCGCCGTCGCCAGTCTCGACAACCGGCACACCGCCTCGTAAGAAGATTGTCAAGAGCTCCTCGTCGAAGGGTGGCCCGCCAGCGCTGAAGGTCGCACAGGCCACGCCGCCAGCCAAGGCCTCGTCCCGCTCGGACGTGTCGGCGCCAGCCTCGCCCGTCGTTGGCACTGGTGCCAATGGCGGGGCCTCGCGCACGGTCGCCAACAAGCTCATGGCGCGGCAGACGTTCGCAGCCGCCACTTCGCCTGCGGACACCAAGCGGCCGAGCGCGCAGCCGCAAAGCGGCTTCATGATTGGCATGGGCTTTGCTCCAACGGCCCGCCGAGGGACTGGACCGAAAAAGGCGCCCGTCAGAGAGGCAGTCTTGCCGCCGATCAAGGTTCTGATCGTCGAAGGTACGTTTGCCCGACAATATGCTTTCTCGATGCGCTGATCGGTCGCACTTCCGCCCGATTCACTGACTTACCCCAACCTTGACGCACGTTCCAATAGACAACCCTATCAACCAGAGGATTCTGTCCATGTTCATGAGCAGGCAGAAGATCAAGTACGACGTGGCGACCAACGGTCGAGAGGCGGTAGAGAAGTGGCAGACGGGCGGCTTCCACTTGATCCTGGTGAGTGGGGACAGGTGCCGCCCTTGCATTGCCTTGGCTCCGCAGACGAGCTCACTGTTCTTTTGGCCTTCACCTTCTTCCCCCATCGGCGAGCAGATGGACATCCAGCTCCCCGTCATGGACGGCATCGAAGCGACAAAGGAGATCCGCAAGCTGGAGCGATCGGCCAACATCGGCATCCTCCCGAACACGCCGCCGGCGAGCAGCGTGCATTCCGGGTCCACCGCCTCGTCGGGTTCGTCACGCAAGGGCCTGGTCCCTGCTCCGCTCAACCCGTCGCCGTTCCGCGCGCAGGTCATCATTGTCGCGCTCACCGCCTCGGTGCTTTCGTCGGACCGGGTCGAGGCGCTGGCGGCGGGATGCAACGACTTCCTCAACAAGCCCGTCTCGCTGCCCTGGCTCAACCAGAAGATCCTCGAGTGGGGCAGCATGATGTACCTCATGTACTCGGGCCTATCAGACGAGGGGTCGACGGCGCTCCACCAGAAGGACGCCGCGAGCAAGGCCCAGGTGCACCTCGGATTCGGCTACGGACCCGCAGAAAAGGCAAAGGCGCTGGCGAGCAACCTGCATATCGGCGCGGGCCTCGGCAAGAAGAAGAAGAAGCCAATCGAGAGTGCGCCCGCGACGGCGACGGCTGCCGCTGCTGCTGCGGCGGCGGATGCAGAATCGAAGCCGAGGGCGGAGGGCGAGCCTGTTCCGAACGCGTCGGATGCCCGAGCCCCGTCGGCGGCGGCCCTCGCAGCGGGCGTAGACGATGGTACCGGAGTGACGGCCGCGGCACCCGAGGTGGCGGAAGCGATGCAGCAGCAGCAGCAAGAGCAGCGAGCGGCCGCCCAACCGACCTCGCCGTCCGCGCGACCTGCCTCACCATCCGACCGTACCACACCGCCTCCCGACCCACACGAACCGGTCGAACCGGCGCCCGTCTAGCACCGGGTTCCAGCCTAGCCCGGCCCGACTCACCTCTCGGCCCCCCCCGTTCCACCCTTCCGTCGAAGCTCACACCATCTTGCGCCCGCACCATTCTTGTACGACTAGGCCCGTTCGTTGCCACCCGCACGCGCACCCATGCACGACCACCTGCCTTGCACACCAATCGCATCCTCCGGCACACACGACGGCACACAGCCCGACCACACTGGAAAGAGGTGGATGCGTATGCAGCGGGCCGACGGGATGCCGTCACGAGACGGCATCGTCGAGCCCAGCGATGGTTGCGATGGCGACGGCAAAGAGCAACGAATGGAGCGACGAGGCTGATGAGCAGGCCAGAAAGGGAAAGTGCAAGGTAGGCAGAGCGAGGCGAGCGAGGAAAGGGTGGGGGGGCGGACAGGTCGGTCACGCATGCGAAGTTGCAAGGGAGTCGAAAGCGAGGAGGGATGAGAAGCGAGGCCTCGTCCTTTCAAAAGTCGAGGCTCTTGGACTGCGAGAGCGGGTCGTGCGGCGAAGAGGGGAAGACGGGCAGCCCGACGCGGAACGTGCCTCCGGCTCGCTTGCCCGCCAGCCCAGAGACTCCGTAGACGCTGCTGGGCCGGTATCCGGCCGACTGGGGCGTGTTGAGGCCCGAATAGGATGATGCGGCGGTCGACGGCGAGGGTTCCGCCGACGCCATGGCCGAACGCGGGCCGAACGGATCGACGTTGAGCGGCAGGCTGAGCCGCTTGAGCTGGACCGACGAGAGGCTGCGCCGCTTCTCGGCCGGACTGCTCGGCTCGCCACTGCCGGCCACGGCAACGGAAGGGTCGTCGTCGGTGTGCAGCGATCCGAACGTGGTGATGCCCGACGAGGCCGAGGGGGGCAGGCCGCCGTGGCCCGTCAGGCTGAAGCCCGAGTTGCGGCGGCGCTCGCTCTGGAAGCCCGTCTGGGTCTTGCGCAGCTCCTCGCGCAGGATCTTGTAGGCGGTGCGGATCTGCGACTCTCGGTTGCGCTGCTCGGCCAGCTGGGCGCGCAGCCGCTTGAGCTCCGTCAGCGACGAGGCGTCCGATGCCGTCTCCGAGGCCGGCTTGCTGCTCGACGCATCGTCCGACCACTCGCCCACGGCCCCATCGGCGCTGCCCAGCCGCGCCTGGACCAGCTCGGCCTCCTTGCCCACCAGCGACTTCTTGAGCTCGGCATTCTCCCGTCGCAGCTGCGCGAGCAGTTCCGTCTCCTCAGCGGCGCGCAAAGTCCCGACCGCATGGCCCTCGGCATCGTCGGTCACCTTATCGAGCGAGCCTCGCCCCGAGCCGGACGGTCCTCTGGCCTCGATGTCGGCATCGTCGTCGCAGCTGACGTGCCCAGGGCTGCCACGGGCACGTGCAGCTTGTTCGCGCTGTGCGAGGCCTTCGACGCTGATCTCGCCATGCTTGCCCGGGTCTGGCGAGGTGTTTCGTCGCGTGTGAGGCCCCGGCGACGCATTACGCATCTGGGGTGGCCGGATGCCCGCCTTGGCCAGCGTCTCGCGCAGCAGCCCGACCTCGGCCTCGAGCGCCTCGTTGTCCTTGGCGCGCTCCGACCGGAGCGCGTTGAGCGCATGGGTCCGAGAAGCCAGCTCGGCCTCGGTCGTATGGAGCTTCTCGCGCACGCTTCTCAGCTGTGCGCTGGCCTTTTCGCGCTTCGTACCCTCGTCGTGGAGGCCGTTGCGCGCTTTGAGCGCTTCGGCCTTGGCCGAGACGAGCTCCTGGTGAGCTCGGTCGAGCTCCTCGTGCAGCCGGATCGCGTTCGATCTGTGAACCTCGCCATCGTGGATTGCCGTCTCGAGGTGGTGCTGGAGACTGTCGATCTCATCGAGGTAGGATCCGACCTCGGCGCGGTGCGTGTCGAGCATCTTGTCAATGATGATGCGTTGCTGGTCGAGGAGGTCGAGTAGCTTGCGAATCTCGGCGGTGTTGTTGTCGAGACGCTCGTTCAGTCCGACGATGTAGTCCGCCAGCCCTTGGCCGTTCTCGCCTAGTCCATCGAGGGGCGTGATGTCCCGGACGAGCTGCTCGAGCATGCGTTTCTCGGCCAGCAGTTGCTTGAAGGCAAAGGCGACCTCTGCGGCGGTGCAAGGAAGGCAAAGCACTGCGGGTCAGCGACGGACGGACGACGAGACGAGTATGGCGAGGCAGGGCGACTTACCTCCAAACGCATCGGTAAACCTCCCCTCGGTCCGTTTGAGGATGCGAGCTTTGGCTTCGTCGTTGACCGCTGCGGCAAAGTCGGCCTTGTCCTTGAGCATCTCGAGGCGTCGAGCGCGCATGCTGCTGAAGCTCGCTCGACGCGGCAGACCGCTGCGCATCTCGAGAGCGCTCTCAGTCAGCCGCTCGTGCCCGCCTTCGGTGGCAGCTCTCATGCCCCCACCGTGCTCGCCCGCCACCGAACTGTCAATGCTCGCGGTGGCAGCGTGCGAGGAAGGCTCGGCGAAGCGCCTGGTCCAGGCCGAGGGCGGTGCCGTCTGCTGACGGCCATTGAACGGCGCAGGGGCAGGCGCAACGACCCGCATGGGCTCGCCCGGTCCCTGCTTGACCGCTTTCCCCTCGAATTGGGCCGCCATGCGCTGGACAGTGCTTATGGGCACGGCCGAGACTGCCGAAGCAGTTGCCGATGCGGGTTTCGATGTCTCAGCTGGTGCTGGCGCTTGTGCTGGTGCCGTTGCGGGACGGAGAGGTGAGGCTGGTCCGCCTACGCTTTGAGCACGCTCGACGGGGAGCGCAGAGGTGACCATTTCCGGGGCGGCGGCAGCGGCGGCGCTCGGGGTCCTGACCCTTGCATTGCCACGATAGACAGTCATGCGCACGGCCGTCGAAGGGACGCGAGTCAGAGTCGTGGCGACGGCGAGCTGTGCATCGTCATCGCACGTGCCCTCGCCCGAATCGACAGAGATCATGCTGCCCCGATCGACAGTCGAGGCTGTCGGGGAGGGCGCTGCATCAGGCACACCTCGAGCGACACCCGCGCCGTCAAGGCGTCGGGGGCCTGGGAAAGCGCTGCTGTCGTCCAGCTCTTCCGTCGAAGATGAGTAGCCGACGCCGCAAACCTGGGCGTCCAAGAGGCTTGGGCGCCGCGAATCGAGGCCGACGTCGCCGTACGCGCCCTGCTTCGGCGCCTCCGCTTTTCGCACGAGCGAGTGCGATGGCAAGGTGTCGTCGCCACGCTTGCTCGAGACATGGTCGGGCGCGACCGTAGGAAAGGAGAAGGGCTTGTCCTTAGGCAGCGGACTCGCAGCGCTCGGCGCTTGGGATGAAAAGGACGAGAGAGCGGGCGTCCTTGGGGTGCTCCGAGGTAGGGTCGGTGTCGGAGGCGCCTCGGATGCCGCGCGGGCAAGGTTGGCTGCGCTCGACTTGCGACTGAGGATGAGCGGGCTTTTCGGACAGATCAACGAGGGCGTCGGCGGCAGAGGCGGTAACGGTTCGTCGGGAGGCGGAGCGGAAGGCGGCGGTGCCCTGCTCCGAGTCGGGCTCGGTGCGCCGCGCAGAGCGCCGCCGGGCGACAGGGCCGACGCAGAAAAGGGAGCGCTCAGGTTGGTGGCCGACTTGCTGAGGGTCAGCGCCGCTGGTCGTGCCTTTCGGCGTATCCCCTGTTTTGTCTGGCCCGGGCCGCCATCAGTCAGCGGCGAAGCAGGCAGGGATGCGAAGCCTGATCCGCCGATCGCATCCGGGGTCGAGAGGAAGGAGCCTGGGAAGGGCGCCGAAGGCATCGGTGCAGTCAAGCTGCTCGATTCTGGCCCTGGATATGACTTCGCGCTGATGGGAGCAGTCTCAAGCAGCGAAGGTGCAGACGGCCGCCGACGGCTATCGGGACCGCTCGTGTTCCGAGCATGCTTTGTGGGAGTACCTGGCCCAAAGGCAGATGCCGTCGGCGTCGATGATGACTCGGTGCCGTTTGAAACCGATGCTCCGCTGGCGCTTGCGGAAGCCTGGTGGCCCTTGCTTCGCCCGCGCTGCTCCGGCGCACTGCCAAAGGTTGGCGTGGCAAGAGCGAGGACGCCGAACGAGGTCTTTCTGCTGACTGCGGGAGATGCGCGGGTTCCCGAAGCGCTCGAGGGACTCTGGGGCGGCATCGACGAAGACGCAGCGTCCATCGGCCGTGCACTTTGTCCATCAGGCATTGCATGCGCCTCGATGAGGGTCGATGGGACCTCAACGCCTGCCCGACCGCAGACGCCCGAGGCAGACTGGCGAGGCTCGGGTTGATGCTCCTCGACCTTCTCGGCTATGGTGCTCAGAGGTCCAAGGTCGTGCGGATCGGTGCTGGTCTCGGCTGTGCTGACGCTGTGATCGCTGTCGCTGAAGACCATGCGGCCAGCTGTGCGGCGGTTCGGTGCGCTGTCGCGATCGTCGGCACTGTCGATCGACTGTCGGTCGATCTCGACGGGGCGGGACGACCGTGCCCAGCTGTCCGTCGAGCTCTGCGTAGAGTGGTAGCTCTCCGACTTTCTGTGCGAGCTCGCGGTGAAGCTGCTGCCGCTCATCGAAGACGTCTTGATCCGCGACGAGCGGCTAGACGCCTCTGACCCCTCAAAGTGGGACTCTTCACCCGATCCAAAGATGCCGAGGCCGTGCCTCTCCTGCGGATCGATGAGCCTCGCACCGTGTAGCGGCGCGCCGTTCGAGGGGCCCGCCGAGCCTGCGCCGTGCAGAGAAGTTTCCGAGTTCGTCGGGCGCCTATTGAACTCCCTCCATTCGGTGTCGGTCGAAGATGGCCCAGAGACCGTCTCCGGGAAGCTCAATACGCTATCTGCGCGGCCGTGAGAGAGCTCCCTGACCCGGCTCGGCAAGGGCCCCGAGGCGGCGCCGGCATCTCCGTCCGAGGAAGTGGCCGGAGACATCTGGCCGAATATAGCCATGGCGTCGGCAAGCGAGAGCTTCTTGCGGTGTCCTCCCACCCCGGATCCGGCGCTGTTGGCGAGGCTCGACACGAGGTTGCTCTGGGCATGCGCTACTGCGCGATGAGGCTGCGCGGCAGGGTTGCCTGTGAGCTTGCCTCGGGGTGACCAAGATGAGCCGGTCTCGGGGGTGGTGAGGTTCGAGGCTTCGGTCCAGCCGCTGGGGCTGCTGGAGATATCATCGCTCAACGGTGACGTCGCGAGGGCGAGGATGGCGCGGAAGTCGTCGAAGTCGCCCAAGCTGAAGGTATCGTCTTCGGCCAGCGAAAGCTGCGGAGAAGAGCTCGACGTGAGAGGCCCGCTGTACGACTTGGACGTCTGCAGAGGTGGGCGTCGGGGAGACGAGGGTCCGGAGGCAATGACCGTCCTAGGAGATGGCGGCTCCAGTAGTGGTGGTGCAGAGGGGCCCGCGTCTAGCGAGACTGGCGCGGAACGGAAGTCGGCATATGTGTCATCGTCCCCGCTGCGGGGCTCTGGAACGACGCCGCTGCCGAACTCGAGGCTCTTTGCACCGCGGCTGCCGGATCGTGGGCCTGCTGCAAAGTCGTAGTCGGATTGGCTGGAGGTGCTGCCGTCGCGAGGCCCGCGGCCGCGGCTGGCGGGCCTGACGATTGCCTTTGTACGGAGACCGCTCATGGCCGCGTTGATCCGCAGGGCATGCTTGGGGTTGGCGAGCCGGGAAGAGCTCCTTCCAACGGCGTTGGCGTCGCCGATGGCTGATGCGGCCGTGTCTGCATCGTTGAACGGGTAGTGACGCTTGCCGCGCCACTGCGAAAACATCGTGAAAGGCCGCGGCCTTCACGGCAGGTAAGCAGAAGCCGGCGTGCTGTCGGACCGTCAAGCAGCAGGAAGTCGAATGGCGGTGGTCGGCAAAGCAAGAAGATCGACAAGACGCGGTGGGGTGCTAAAGGTAGCTGCTCGGCCAGTCTTCACGAGTCGACGTCGCGGAGGCCGAGTGCCAGGAAAGCGTCTGGTCTTCAAAGAGAGGCACGAGCTGCTCGAAAAGTGGGCCTTGGTGACGGCTGGCCGAGGAGCATCCCGTGTGTGTCAGACGCGGAAAATCGGGGCGGTTCAGGGGGCAGCCCGTTTGTCGAAGATGGCACTATCAGGGCGGCCCGCGCCCTGGTGAGGCTAGAGCGTGAGCTGGGCTGGATTATCGGCTGTATCGCCGAGCAGCGAGATCGAGACTGAGCACCTGCGCCGGTCTAGGTGGTGTAGTGCGAAATGAGCAGGTGCAGCGCAGCGGCGACGAAGCAGAGGGCAGAGTGCAGCGAGATGGTGGCAGCGGGTATACGAATGGCGGCAGCGAAGGTGGGTTGAGACTGTCGAGAGCTCGAAGCAGGTGGCAGAAGTCTGATCCGAGCGCGAGGCTGGCAGCCAAGCAGGGGCGGAGAAGGAACGTTGGAGTCGAGGAGGGTGGTGATGGCGAAGAGCAAGGAGGGGCGGTCAAGGTTCTCAGCGGATCCTGTCCGAAGGGGGGGTCCCCCGTTCAGACCAGAAGGGGACGGGAAGCGGGTCGAGCATTCGGACGTCGGACGTCGGGCCTGGTTGCCTGAGAAGGCAGGCAAGCCGCTGGACAATGGCGGTACCCTCGATTTGGCGCGAAGCGCAGGCAGGGATGCGGTGCTGCAGCTCGCCACAGCGAGCCATCGTCGAAGCGAGCGAGGGACCATCCCGAAAGCCTGCCTCGAGGTGTTTGGCCTGCACTTTCTGTCTGTGCTCTCAACTCCCACCCAATCGGGCCGGCGCGACGACGGGGCAGGCAGGCAAACTGACCCTACCCCTTTGGGAAGACAGACAGCCAGGGCGTAACGTGGGCTCCGAGGGCGGCGGAAGAGCCGGCGACGGTACGAGGTCGGTGTCAGACACAGCGGCCCTTGCCTTCTTGACCGCATCGCGTGCCCCGTTCCCCTGCTAGACACGGAGCGCCCGACGTCGTGCTGGCCGGCTTGCCAGGCCTGATCCAGGTCGGATTTCCCTCGTCGAGGCGACTGCCATGTGTACCGACAGCAGCAGCAGCAGCTGTCTCAAGAGGGCGACAGCAGTACGCACGTGCGCCGTAGCCTTAGCTTTCTTCCTTTTGCCTGCTGGCAGCCTCAGGCCCGCGTAATTTGGCCTGCCTGTGGCATGGCTCCTTCTTCGAAAGTTCACGGCGTCGCTGGCTGCCCTGTCTCGCTAAAATAGAGCCGGGAGCTGCGGCGATGATCAGTCGCCAGGCCAGAGACAGGGCAGGATATTCACTTCCAGCATCGCGCGGCCGTGGATCGCGAGCTGTCGCGCTACAGTAGTGGGGAGTGCCACCTTTGACATACGGTTACGTTGCTCGTTCAAGGAACGTCCGAGGCTACAGACCCCATGTTCCCGAACCGTCCCGGGACAGAGGGACGGAGCTGTTCATCAGGGCGGCCTGCTTCGATAAGACTTTCATTCGTTGCGTAGCGAAATGGACAAATTGGCTTTTTGCAGCGACCAAGGTGGCCCCCTCCCTCCGGGGGGCGAGGCGGTAGTCTAGACTACACTGCGACCGTTGAAAAGAGAGCCACCGAATGCGATGCGGACAGGACTCAGCGTTGCCGGGCGGGTTCTCCTCCGCTCTCTTCACAAGGGAGACCAAGCTGATGCCGTGACACCATTCAACTGAGGATCAAAGGCGGCCAGAAGTCTTCGTCGTTCCAGCAAGCGAGCCGTGATGGCCATTGCATCTCGTCCTGCCTTGAGAACGAGCAGGTCCAGAGGTCATGGGCGTCGGGCGACAAAGGGTCAAGCAGGAGCTTGGGAAAGACAGCTCTCATGCTCTCCTGCACGCCGCCCCAAGCGACAGGATCTCGAGGCCAGCTCATGCGCTCGCCTCACCCCTGCCGGTGATGGCCGGCGACGGTGTGCGAGCTACATACAGTACCGATACAGGCAGGCCAGCCTGACGAGCGCGCTGCTCTTCTCGACTGGAGCACATGGCAGCGCGCATCGTCTAACCCGCCCGCCTGCCTGCCTGACTGCGCAGCGCAGCCAGCCACACGCAGCCTACACACGCACGTAGCCTTAGTGGGCCGGGCGCAGCTTGTCAACGCCTGCCGCGGCTACATTTGACCCGTCTCGCTAGAGAGTGCGGTGTCTGGTGAAAGAGAGGCTGCTGGTGGAAAGGCAAATGGCGTGCCAGCGTACAGGCTGGCAGGTCAACATCCAAGCAAGGCGACCTCCGTTCATCTTTGGTACCGGTATTCGCCTGGTGCAGATGCGGCACCCCCTATCCTCGACCGTTGTTGAGGCCGGAAGAAAGAGGGACAAGGAACTGGAGGAAGGTCGAGGCGAGGCGAGGCGAGGTGAGGCCAGGCCAGGCCGGCTGGCAGCAGCCGCACGCCGATCGAAATCAGCATCTGCGAGCGTCCTCGCTTGAGCTCTGGCAAGAAGTCTCTCGACCGGGTCCTCCGACGGCCTCGCCGGTCATCGTGGCGGCTCCTCCGACCGACTGAATGGAGCGTGGACGAGGTGCGCCCGGCATCAGCCATCGCCGCCCGGCAGCGCTGGCTCTCTTGACAAGAATATCGATGGTCTTGGCACCTCCCACTGCGGGGAAGAGGACAAACAGCCGTGGGCCATTCCTGACCGGCGAAAGGCGAGAGGATATGGAGGAGGTAGACGCTCTTTGACTACATGCAGTAGGTCGCCAGTCGAGGGCGGCGGGCGAAAGGGGGCGTGCGAAGGTCGGTCGGTGTCTCAGGCTCTGTCCCCTACCTCCTCCTTGCTTGCTGAGGCCGGAGGCTCTGAGCCATGCACCTCCTGGTTTCATGCGAGCCTGGGAGCCCCTGCCTAGCCTGGTCTGCTCGTCGCTCCATCCGAAACTCCGGTCGATGTGCGGGCGTAGACCGTGGCGTTTCGGACCGGCTGCCGAGCCGTGCGGGTCCGTTGCAACAGACTGGGCGGGGAAAGGCAAAGGCCGCGCGCGGATCTCATGGTTGAGCAGTCAACCCGGCCTCGCTGCCACCCGCAATGGAGATCTACATCTCATCCCGCCACCATCATCGTCGTCGTCGTTGCTTGTCACCAACGTCTTGCCATCGTCCCGTCATGCCATGGTTGAAGAAAGGAGACCCCAAGGGGCGGCCTTTGGTGGTAGGTGTCATACAGCGCCGTCCGATACCGACCGTCAGACGACAATGACTGCGCCGTGTCAAGCTCCTTGATCGTAGCAACCCGAACATTTGTGTGATCGTCAACCGGGCCCGACCACAGCTTTGGATCCGTCGCATGATCATGAACGGCAAGGGGGGTCCAGCAGAGGGGCATGCCTCGTCCCTGGTCGGAGTTGCTCCATGATTTTGGCCGACACGGGAGAGCCCCCTTGCAATACCATCCTTCTTTGGATGCTCACCACGCTACCACTCGCCCGGTGCTCCCGCCCGGTGCAGCCCGGACGATCTCATGCTCAATGACACTGTGATGAAATCTGATGACTTCGATGGGCAGGCAATCATGTCAGAGGTAGGCAGAGATGACAAGGCCGCCTGATAAGAGCTCGCCTGGGATACATTGCTGCTGTCGTCTGCTGCGTAGGCGCTCTCTAGGCAGACAGCAGGCTTCGTGCCTCTACGTACGCTAGCCCTGGAGATGCCATCTCCTGACGAGGCAGATAGGAGAACGCATGCTCGTCAGACTGTCATCGTCATGCAAGTCGAGCAGCTTCGGCGACCGACAAGTTCATCCCTTGCGGCCAGACGAGGGGGCGCGGGCACGTCCACGGACCGCCCAGGGAAACGAGCAATGGGCGCCGACAATGGAAGGAGGTCGATGCAGGGCCGAGCAAGGGGTCTGTGCTTGCGGGGGTACCGAAGGTACGCCTTCGTGAGGAGGGACCGACAGCGGGTTCCTAGCACGGCAGCTGACGCCGCCAGGCACCGAATCATGTGCGCACCGCGAGGCAGCCTGTCGAGGCTTGCAGCGGATCGAATCAGGGACGGCGGCGGCGGCGGCGAGGATAAAGTTGCACGCCCGAAGGGTTGCGTCGAGGCTGCGCGAGACGCCCTCGCCTTGTGAGCAGGCGAGGGGAAAGGTCGCCCAGAGGCAGTGTCGGACTCCCGCTGCCATGGCGGCTAAGAGCGAAGCTGGAGGTGGGGACGGGTGCGCTCGGTGGAATGGAAGTGCACGGTTTCGTGGGCGAACACCGCTAGAACGTGGTGAACGAGGACTGCGAGATGGCCGCCGAGATCGTCGAGCGCGAGTCGTCGTCCTGCGAGTCCAGCACCGACCCTTGGCTCTTGTAGCCCTCGAGGCTAGCCAGGTCCGAGGCGCCGCCCATGCTGCTGAGGCTGAGGCGACGACGCAGCCGGTCGCTCTGGCTGTACGTGATGCTGGCGGGCGGTGCAGTGCTACCGGCCACGCTCTCTGAATCGACATCCTGGCTCATGATGCTGCTGGCATAGGCGCCATTGAGGCCGGCGCCAAGCCCACCGTTGCGTCCGGCAGAGTGGCCTCCAAACGGCGGCAGGTGGACCGAAGGGTAGGTAGCCTGCGTACCCATGCTGATGACGCTCTGCGCGTCGCTCGGGATGTACGACATCGGGTCGTGGGTGCGGAAGAAGGCCGCGTCGGCAGGGCCCATGGCGGTGGCCCCTGCTCCGGCTGCGTTCCTCGCGCCAGCCGAGCCCGCGCCAACGCCGGCCGCTGAGCCACCGACGGGGTCGTTGAGGTCCAGCCGATGACGCGCCATCAGGTCGCCGGGCTTCTGCAGCGGACGGCGCGGCCGCGGGAACTGGATCATCGACGGCTGCAGGTTCGACAGCACGCCCTCGACCAGGCAGCCCTTTTCCTTGTAGTGGACGAGCAGGTAGTGCCAGAGCGGGTGCTTGTTGAGGACTTTCGGGTTGCCCAAAATCACGAGGCCGTACCGGGCGCGGGTGAGGGCGACGTTGAGGCGCCTCGGGTCGCTGAGGAAGCCGATGCCCTGGTGCTCGTTGCTCCTGACGCAGCTGAGGATGATGTAGTCCTTTTCTCGGCCCTGGAAGGCGTCGACGCTGGCCACCTCGACCTCCTTGTAGAACTCCTTCTTGAGCTTGCCGTGCATCTGCATGTGGTTGACGACGTAGCTGCGCTGGCCCTCGTACGGCGTGACGATGCCGACCTGCGACGGCACCACGCCGGCCTTGAAGAACTGCGTGACGATCTTTTCGACGCTCGACGCCTCGGTGCGGTTGAGGAACGAGGTGCCGGAGCTCGAGATCTCCTCCTGGCCCAGGTTCTGGAAGAAGAACATCGGCAGCGTCGGCACGGGCCAGGGAAAGTCGACGTTCTTGCGCAGCCGCTCGGGCGCCGTGACGCCGTTCTGCAGCGTGCCCTCGTAGAACATGTTGCTGGGGAAGTCGGAAAGGCAAGGGTGCATGCGGTACTGCACCTGGAGGCGGATGGGCCGGTTGCCGAGCATGATCAGGCGTTCGAAGAGGCTCTGGCTGAGGCCGGCGCGCGCGGCCTTCTTGTTCATGATGACGGGTCCGAGCTGGAGGTGGTCGCCGACGAAGACAACCTGCTTGCAGCCCATGACGAGCGGGATCATGCACTCGGGCTCGGCCGCCTGTGTGGCCTCGTCGATGAGGACGGTGCGGAACTTGAGCTTCGACAGGCGCGGGTCGCCGCAGCCGACGCACGTGCAGCAGATGACGTCGGCCGTGTTGAGGATCTCCTTTTCGCACGCGCGGGTCAGCGCCTTGTACTTGCGCTCGTCGCTGCTGCTGAGCTCGCCCTGCTCGTTCTTGAGCTGGATCAGCTTCTGCAGCTCGACGTGCGTGTCGTTGTTGGCCACCTGCTCGTGCAGCGTGAGGAAGCTGATGGGGCTGTCGAGCGCCTCGCGGCTCTTGGCCGTCAGGCGCACCACCTTGAGGCCAGTGGCGTGGATCTTTTCCGTCAGCTGGTCGACGGCGACGTTCGAGGGGGCGCACACCAGCACCGGGCCCGGGTTCATCTTGCTCAGCTGGTAGACGATGGTGGCGCTGGTGACAGTCTTGCCCGTGCCGGGCGGGCCCTGAATCAGGCTGAGCGGCTTCTGCAGGACGCTTTTGACCGCGTTGACCTGGCTGTGGTTGAGCTCGGGCAGGCCGGGCGCGCTGAACCGCTTCGGCATCGCCGTCCTCAGCGTGGCGCTCTCGATCTCGTGGCCGAGCAGCTTGTGGTAGATGTAGCCGCTGAGGCTCTGCTCGTCGACGGCAAACGTCTTCATGGCGCTCTGCATCCGGTCGAAGCTGGTCGACTTCCACACAAAGTCGGCGCTGAAGTTGTGGCTGCAGTGCTCGGGCACGCCGTCGGCGCGGCGCAGCTCGATGGCCACCTCGTCGGACACGTTGTTGGGGATCTTGATGACGTGGCCCACCCCCTCCCACGGCGGCGCCATCTCGCCGCGGTAGCGGATCTTGAGCTCATCGCCGACGGCCAGGCGCACCTCGCCGCTCTCGAGCTTCGGGAGCGTCATCCACGCAATCTTTTTCTGGTTGAGACCCTGGTCCCAGCGCACTACCAGGTCCGACTGCGTCTGGCTCTCCTTGAGCTTGCGGTCGTAGTCGGCCTCGATCTTGACGAGCGGGCCAAAGATGTTCTGGTACTGGTAGGCGTCCTCGTAGCGCAGCAGAATGCCGTCCGGCTCCTCGTCGACGCCGGGCTTGTCGAGGTCCTCGAGGGTGGCGTTCTCGTTCTCCTTCCACATCTCCTCGAGGCGGTTGATCTGCTGGAAGGTGATGGGCCGGGCGCGCATCTGCTCGTGCTCGGTCGGCATCTTGACGAGCCACGTGAGGAAGCAGCGGTCCTCGATCAGCGGCGACCACTGCGACGTGTCCCAGATGACGTCCTTGGAGTTGGTCATGGCGGCGCACGGCTGGCGGCAGAGGAGCACCACGACCGTCTCGCTCTTGGCGGGGATGAAGCCGAGCAGGAAGACGTTTTTGGCGCCGCACTGGTAGCACTCGGGCGTCGTCTCTCCGAGCGGCGACTCGGCATGCAGGCACACCTCCTTGTGCTTGGCCCTGACGAGGTGGTTGACGATGTGGGAGCCCGAGGTAGAACCTCGCGAGTTGCAGAACCTGCCGAGCGCAGTATGGGCCCGTGCAGAGGATCGCGGCAAGTGGGTTCGGATCAGCTGCCCAGGATTCCCGCGATGACGACTCAAGGCGGTCTCCTAGAAGCGTGCAGCCCATCCCTAGCGAGCACTCACCACTTGTTGCAGATCAGGCACTTGACGACGCAGCTCGGGTTGTGGATACCGCAGTAGGCGCAGGCGTGGGGCGGCAGGTTTTGAAGCAGGTCGGCCTCGCCATCGTCGAGCATGCCGTCGAACAGCTCATCGACCTCGTCTCCATCGGTCGCCCGGGTGCTCCGCGGCTTGGCCGCCTTGGATCCGGTATGCTGGTGGCGGTGGGGTTCTAGGTCGTGCTCGTCGAGCTGAAGATCCTTGATTGCGGCGAGGTCGAGGTCGAGATCCAGGTCGAGGTCGATCTGGTCCGCCGCCCTGGTCCTGCCAGACTTTGCGCCATTGTTCCTGCGGGACAGCCTGGAGTCCGCTCCCGAGACTACGGAGGCAGAGTCGGTGAAGCCATACTCGGAGGCGTCTGCGCCGTAGTTGGACGCGCCCTCGAGGTGCTCAAAGGGGTCGACGTCGGCCATGGTGCACGGATCCCCTCCCCCTCCTGGTCTCTGCTAAGATGCGGAGCGTTCCAGGCTGCAGCCCCTCCTTTCTCGAGGACGGTGGTCTGTGGCGATGGCTGGTGTGTGGATCTGCGAGATGCTCGGTGGCAGGTGAACAGAGACGTCGATGGCAATGGCGGTGGCGGTGGTGGTGGTGGCGGGATGGCACCGGACTAAGGGCTGCTGAGCAGCCGTGCGAAGCTTTGCCAGATTTTTGCCGCGGCCAACACGCGGCGAGCCAGCAGCGGTGCCAGCCAGACGGTGAGCCAGCCCAGCTCAGCCCAGCCAGGGCCCAACAGCGCAGGCAGGCAAGGCCATGCGCCCCTCGCTTCGGCCGCCTTGAAAAAAACCCCGTCTCCCGAAAAAGCTGGGACCGGAGCCACGACCCGACGCTTACATAATCCAACACCGCCCTGCGGCATCGGGCTTGCAACACCCCGTCCTTGCTCTTGCTGGCCCAGGCCCCGAAGTGGCTCCTTCGTCGTTGCTTTGCCAAGAGGCCGGCTCGATGCCATCACGAGGAACAAGAGGAGGACAGCCTTAAAGTGGACGAGGTCGTCCTGAGACGCCGTCGCTGGCTTGGCAGGCGGCCCTTCCAGCAAATCGACGTGGCCCATCCATCGGACGGACCTCCGCCGACGGGACGACCTTCTTGAGCGCGTGTTCAGCGCGGGCCTGGTCGAGGCCTGGGAGAAGTTGAAGCCGTCTCTTGGCGTAGCGGCGTCACCGGGCAAGGTCACAAACCGCACTTACCTGCCTACCGCTTGCGGCGTCGTCATGGCGGGGTGTGGTTCGCGACACCAACTCGTGAGCTGAGCCGGGCCTGCAGCAGCATGGTGTTGGTCTCGCCTACAGCCTGGCCCGGTCTTGCGCGCGTAAAGCCAGGCGAGCGGCAGCAGGACCCGTGGGCAAGGCCTGACCAAGAAGAGCGACGCAAGCCGGGCGAATCGCTTCCCGGTCGGCCAAGATGCTACCTAGCTGGGGTTTCAACTGCCAGGTCTGCTGAGCAACGCGCGCGTACGCACGCCGCCGCGACGGCGACGGTACGTGCTTAGCCGATAGCAAGAACCACGGGAGGGGAGGTCCCTCTTTGCCCCACACAGGAAGCGGGGATGAGCCAGGCCAGGCCAGGCCGGGCCTGGCCTTTTGGTCGCACCGAAGATGCACCGTCGCCCCCTTCGGCTGTCGGCATATACCGAACGAGCGGGGCGGCGCGGAGGGATTCGAGGACGAGCGAGGCGCCCGCTGTTTAGCGCAATTCGGCAGGCAGGCTTGCATGAGGGCGGGGCGGGGCAGGCAGACGGGCGCCCAGCCTGATTGCCGGCAACGGCTGGTCCGCAATTAGACGTTCGATCCTCCTGCCAACCAAGCAGGTCGACGGAGCACCTCAAAGATCGACGCGCCGTATCGTCCTTGGCTGGCCAAGCACGTAGCTACGCGCTTGCAAGACATCATCGATGATGCTCTTGTATGATCCAGTGCGCTCGGGATCTACGGCAGGTTAGGGCGGAAGGGAGGGACAGCGAGCGAGTGCGCTGGCTACAGGCAGGCTGGTTGGTGGCGGCGACTAGCCTCGCCGAGAACGACGAGCACGCAGGCTAGGTCTACCGTGTCGGCCACTCTATGCGTAGGCCAAACACACAGCCGGCTGGCTCAGGACCACAACCGAGGGGGACGGGGGCTTGGCCCAGCCTCGCTTTGCTTACTTCTGCCGTCTGCCCTCGCTAGCCTCGACGCCAATGCAAGCCCCTGCTCCTCCATATGTAGGACCGCCACCCGAGTCGTCGCCGTCGTCGTCGCTGTCGCGGACCTTTCTCCCTTCCCCTCGCCTCCTTCGCCTTACCCCTGCTTGCTTAGCTCTTTTCTCCCCGACCTTGCCCATCTTTCTCCACACTAGAGCGAGCTGGCCTCGTTCAAGCAGCCCGCCCTTCTACCGTACCGTACCGAACCGTACCTCTGGCCAAGCACCGGCCGGTCGCCCCGCCATCACTCGGTCGCCCTTCAGCAGCTGCCGGCAGCCGCGCGCCGTCACCCGCACTCGCGAGCGACATATAAGCTCCCATCAAGGTCGACTCAGGGGCATCTCGAGCACCCGTCCATCACCTGTCCCCCACGACTGCGATCGATTGCCTCTGGCTCAGATCCTTCTTTGCTACCCTGTCATCAACCACCCTTTGCTTGGCGGCCCTCTCGTGGAGCGATAGACTCTCGCCCTCCCCGGCATAGACGCAGCACACGGAACATCGCAACAAGAGCGGACGGCCTGGATCTAGACGTGCGTGAGTGTGCGCTCTTGTTTGGACAGTCTAGCCTCGCGAGCCTCTACCGGATGCTCGATGCCGTGACGGCGGTACATGCGTCCATTTGCTGCTGCTGCCGTTGCTGCTCGCTCAGGCCAAGGCGGGCGGGCGGGCGGGCGGGCGAGCTGAAACATCGCCGCCTTGCTCTGCTGCACACGCAGGCAAGGAGGAGGGACGCCAAGTTGCAGAAGGCGAGCGCCACCGCTTCGCACCAGCTAGTCCCCCCAAATCTGGCGTTGCTGAAGGCGGCGGCGCCCCGCAAAGCGCTAGCCGTCATCCTCCAGCCTGGACGACCACGAGGAACTGCGCTGCCCCGGACGCACCTAGAGGGCTATAAAGAGCCGCCCTCGTCGACGCTCCCCGTCTTTCTTGTCCCCTTCTCACACCCTACCTCACCTTCTCTCCCGACCCTACCTCGGCCCCTACTCCTCGCCATCCACTGTCTCTAATAGAAGCCATCGCCAACCCCTAGACACCTCAAAGGGCCGGTCCCTTTCACCTTCCCCGACCTACAGAGGATCTCCGACCCTTTACGACACCGCATACAGTAACCTCTCCACGATGAAGCTCCACGCTCAGGCGCTGACCGCGTTGATCGCGTGTCTCGGCCTCGGCTGCTTCCACCACGCCCAGGCGCGACCCGCCTCGTCGGCCGGCTTCGTCGGCATGAACGACACCCACGTCGTCCAGGCCGACGCCGACGGTATGCTCATGGGCGACCTGGTCGACGAGCGCGGCGCGGTGCCCGAGCGCACCCGCGTCCTCCTCGACACCCGCCAGAACCCGGGCTTCGACTACGGCTCCAAGAAGGTCCGCGGCGTCAACATCGGCGGCTGGCTCGTCGCCGAGCCCTGGATCACGCCGTCGCTCTTTGACAAGTGAGTAGCCGGGATGGGCCATCGTGGGCATCGACGGCGGGTCATGTGCGAAGAGCGGCCGATGCTGACGCGATGCACGCTCCCCACTGGCACCCGCCTCTCCCCGCCGCGCAGCACGGGCGACAACCGCGTCATCGACGAGTACACCTTTGGCCAGTACGCCAGCAACGCCGAGGGCCGCCTGCAGAACCACTGGAACTCGTTCATCACCGAGGACGACTTCCGCCAGATTGCCGCCGCCGGCCTAAACCACGTGAGGATCCCCATCGGCTACTGGTCGCTGGTGCCGTCGCAGGGCGAGCCGTACGTGCGCTCCAACCAGCTCTCGCACCTCACCAACGCGGTCCGCTGGGCGCGCAACTACGGCATCAAGGTCATCATCGACCTCCACGGCGCTCCCGGATCGCAGAACGGCTTCGACAACTCGGGACAGAAGGGCAGCGTGCGCTGGCCCAACTCGCAGAACAACGCCGACCGCGCCAAGGCCGCCATCGTCGTCCTCGCCAAGCGCTTCTCGGCCGGCGAGTACGCGGGCACCGTCACCGCCATCGAGCTCCTCAACGAGCCCGCCGGCTTCGTCGGCGGCAACATCATCCCCTACACGAAGCAGTACTTTATCGACGGCTACTACGCCGCCCGCGAGGTCTTTGGCAACGCCGCCATCATGATCCACGACGCCTTCCAGCCCCTCTCGTCGTGGAACGGCTTCATGCAGCCGCCCCAGTACCAGCAGGTCCTCCTCGACACCCACATCTACACCGTCTTCTCCCCCGCAGAGAACGCCATGTCCAAGTCCCAGCGCCTCGCCACCATCTGCGGCAAGATCGACTCGCTCAAGGCTTCCCAGCCAAACCTCTACACCGTCGTCGGAGAGTGGACGACGGCGACGACTGATTGTGCTGGCGAGCTCAACGGTCGGTTCGTCGGCGCTCGCTACGACGGATCGTACGGAGGCGACAGCTACTACATCGGCGACTGCTCCAAGCGCACCGGAGACGGTTCCAGCTTCTCCCAGGTGTACAAGAACTACCTCCGCGACATGTTCGAGACGCAGATCTCGGTCTACGAGCGCGCCAGCGGCTGGATCTACTGGACCTGGAAGACGGAGCGCGCCGCCGATTGGGACTACCAGCGCGGTCTCAGGGGCGGCTGGATCACGTACAACCTCAACTCGCGCCCCAACGCCGCTTGCTAGGCGGGTTGTCGTCGTGCTCTCTCTTCCCCTTTCTCCGCACGCACGAAGGGTAGATGGTGGAAGATCGCAGCTAGTAGAACGCATGGATAGCAGGAGTGTCGGATAGGTAGACCGGGGCGAGCCTCCAAGAAGGCTTCGCCGCCTCTCCTTTTTTCCCCTCGCCGCCGACCTCGCGCCTCATCTCGTCCCTCCCAACTCGGCCCATTTCGTCTCGTCTCGACTCATCTCTCACGATCTCGGATCTTGTAACTCCAGCGCAAGCGCTCCTTCCTGTAGCAGCCGGTGATCCGGCCACGACCTACCCGATGTAAAGACTCACGATGACCTTGCGATGTCAGTGCGGGCTTGGGGCGGCGTGTTCTAGCCTCGTTGGCAGTCGAGTCGTGGGACCCTTGTCTGCAGCAAGCGCAATTTCGCAACGAGCCGGCCCGTGCTCAACACGCCTCCTCCAACGTCGCCGCGCTTTTTCGGCCCTTGGATGCTGCTGCTCGTACCCCGCACAGCCATATCTAGTTGACGGGCGATGTTTGTAATACAGTACGAGCTACAGAGCCTGGCTGTAGAAGTTGGCGGCAAGGCAGCTGCTGCAGCAGATGGGCAGGCAAGAGAGAGCAGGGGCGGTAGCAGTCGAGCAGGGCGCTGGCCTGGCCTGCCTCAACGGCGTACAGTCAGACACCCCGACGTGCCTGCTGCCTCCAGCCCGCAAGCGGGGGCCGCACAAGCAGGCCCAACCAGCCCCCCCTTTTGCTCCTTTACCCCACTGCCCTGCACTTGCCTTCCGGTTCCCACTCGCCATCACGCCCACCACAGTTCCCATGCAATGTTGATTGCTTTGGCTGACTGACCAGCACTCCATGCCAGTCTTCAGCTACTCACAGCTTCAGTCTTGCAAGTGTGCACACACACCCAGACCATGTCTGACTGGTGCTGCACATTGTTGGTCTGACTGCATGCAGCATCAACAAGCATGACTTCTTTTTGTTAGTCAATCAGCAACAGGCCTCACTCATTTCCCAAATCGGCCTGTTGTGGCAGCACGGTGGCTTCAAGGTCAGCCAATGCATGAAGATCCTGCTTGCAGGAATCAACTCCGCCGCCCCGTACAACTGGTCCGAGGCTGCCTTCCTGCCCCCTGGCTTTTTCGACTGCAAACAGAGACGTGTGTTGAGCCCTAGGGGTCTTGCTAACCGTAGGTAGGCCTAAGGCGGCGTAGCATACCAGGAGAGGTTGGGGGAGACAGTAAGCGTGTGAGGGGATATCGATGTTGTACCGTAGGATCCTATAGATACTAAGTACAATCGACGACCGGAAGCAAACACCTAGCTACTCCGGCCTTGCACTATCCACCCCGCCGGTAGGGTCGACACTACCGCAGCGCAGGTCGCGCCCCTCGGGTCCGAGCCCTGGTACGGCGCGTGTGGAGTTATCTCCACGCCGCCGCTGGGCGCCTCTCGGGGTTGCCCTAACAACGCGTTGACTTCTGCTGTTGTCGGCATCATGCTCGGCAACGGTGGCGTGTACCACCGGCCTCCTCATTGCAACAGCTTCTCGTCAAAGATTTACACTTCCAAGAACAAGCTGAATGCATTTGCATATGTCAAGGGGGTCATCAATCACCTTTGCCTGCATTGACTTTCCTGTCACACTTGGGCAAGCTGGTTGGCCATCAACCCTCTCCTTCAGCATCCACCCTGCAGCACCACTGGCAGAAAGCCTCAGTCTCCATCTTGCTGTTGCAGTGCTCAGTGATGCAGGAGAGAAGGCTGTTGCTACATCCTTCAAGCACTTGGGCTTGGCTGTCAAGCAGCTCCTCAACAGAGCCAATCATCAAGTTTGTATCCTTGATCCAGAGATGCCATCTGTGCATGAACAGTGTCAAGATGATTGGAGTCACCTCCAGTCCCATGTTGGTGGGCAGAGACAGAGGCAGCAGGCGCGGGAAGATGGGGTGTACCTTCATGCTTGTCCGGGGTTTGGAACCACTTTAGGTGCGAGATGCAGAGTGTTGTTGTGTAACCTGAAGGCTCCTTGTGAAACGAGACATCAGAGCAGAGCATTCTGAGGCGCGACCGGTCCTTTTTGTCTGTCGCGACCAGGCTTCCGATGCGGAGCCCAGTCAAAAAGACGATTTGCAGCAATGCGATCTTCTGTAGGCCGAAGGCCACACAGCCCCCACGGACCAAGTCGGCCGCCATGTGATCCAAGATGAGCTCGACCTCGAAGCGGCCCCACCAGGACCGCTCGAGGCCGCGCTCAGGCAGATTCAGTTCCTCAATCTGCTGGTAGGCGTGACGGATGAGTTGGCTGGCCAGGCCAGACTCGCCTGTCCCGTCGAACAGCATGACCTTCTGGAGGTTGCCTTGTATCATCCTGGTGGGTGAGCTGCACCATCCTTTTGACCAGCACAAGAAATGACATGCTTCACCCAATAACTGTCAACTTTGTGGGATGCCCCTTACCACATTGCCCCTTGGTGCCAGTCACCTGGTGTTAGGCCTGGGGCTGCAGTAACACCTGGTAGGTCATGAAGCTGACAGCTTCTACATCAACATCAGTAAAGAGCATGTAGAGGTGATGTTGACAAACCACTCAGCATGCTGCCAAGCATGACCTCAAGGCACTGTTTCAAACATACACTGTTCTTCAGCCAGGTCAAGCCAAGCAGGAAGCAAAGAGGCAGGTGTTCTGCTTTGGTCTGGCTGAGTGTGCTGCAAAATCTTGACCAAGTTGAGCTCAGCCCTCAGCCAGTCGATGCGCGGACCTGGAACAAGCAGCAAGCATCATGAGAGCCGCTGTCTCGAGGCCCGCTTGCTTGCTTCTCGGCACACGCACCTCTCGGCGAAAAATTCGGATCCGAGCTGTGTGCTTTGGTTGCTTCCGCAGCTGCGGTGGGAAGAAAAACCCAGCGCGGCTGTGGAAAATCAAAAAGAAGCCGCTGTGTCCCAGGACCAAGAACCAAAAATCGCACGAGCCCGCCATTCACCGACCCCTCGCCATCCCTCTTCCCACCACCTTCACCGACCGACGGCGACCCAAGTGCTGGGCTCGTTGTTTCCTTCGCTCGTCTCCCACACGGGGGTCGAGCCAACCCTCGACTCGTGAGTACCAGCGACATCACCGCACTAGCGACGCTCTCTCTCTGTGCCATTCTGGCTCGACGCAACGCGCTCGATCCGTCACTGCGACAGGACGACCGACGACCGACGACGATGGCGCTCGCACCGTCAAAGATGAACACAAATTACAGACCTGATCTGAGTCTCCGTTGTGGGGAACCCGAAGACAACAAAATTTTGCCAATATCAAGCTGAGACGATCCGAGCATCGGCGCTGCTTCTGCCGCCGCCATCGTCGTCGTCGTCGGAGTCGCTGCAGCTGGCGAGAGGCACGGACACGGACAGAGAGCGCTCGGAAGGGCGCATCAGACTTGCGGAAGACTGACATTACCTCGTTCTTCGCCGTATCGCTCCCTCTCCGTAATCGCCTTCCCCTCCCCCGCTCGTGTCTATTGCTGCTATCGTCTCCAAAGGAGTCCCGCTCGGAAATCCAAAAGACCTTTCACCGCCTCATTGCCCCTCGTTCTCTTCCGATGAATCGACTGTGCCGCCGCCGCCGCCACCTCGCCAACGTGAAACCATCCCGCACTTCTTCGAGGTCGTGGTAGGAAGGATGGCGGTCGCAGACGGGCAACCGCACCGGCCCCGGTCACCTCCTCGTACCTCACCCTCACCCAGCGCGCGCCATGCCGATGCGAAGTCGGCCTTGTTGTCACCAGTTCTGGCGGCGACGCCATCGGCTGTCACCATCTTCTGGCCGGAGCGCTTGGCATGGATCGACGCGCAGCCTGGCGCCAGGCATCATCGCGTCGAGCAGCTGCTCGTCGGTCGCATCTTGCTCGGCGCACCTCACGAGATCGCCGTCGTCGTGCTCGGCACCGTGTCGGAGCAGTACGACCAAGCTTCACCTGCATCACGTCGGGAAGACCTAGTCGTTGTTGGAGCTTGTTCAACGCCCGGCTCTTCGGCTCAGCCGCATCTCGCAAGTCGGTCCGCCACTGAGCTATGGCTCGAGGTCGACTTGCCGCCCAGCTCGTTCGGACACGCCGGCGCCTGCAAGCTGTGGCGCCACTCACCCTGCCGACCGATCCATCTCAGAAGCATCCGAATGGCCGGTAACCGCACCTCAGCAAGGTGCCCACCCGTCGACCCGCAGACCACCGTCAGCGTCATCTACTACCGCGCACCGGATGCCGAGATGCTGCAGTATCTCGCCCTGGAGCCGCTCCGCCTCGGTCCCGTCTCCGGATCGCGGCTTGCCGTACTGGGCGCCCTGCTTCTCGACGACGCTACGATAGACGCCTTCTTCGACGCCCGCGACTCGCACTACGGCGCGACGCCGCTGCAGCGCAGGCTGGTCAAGCTCGTGATGCTAGACCCGGCCCGGTGGACGGAGCTGATCAGCGACGACCCGGCCTCTGGCCGCTGGCCCGAGGGGACCGCCTTTCGCCGCGCCATCCAGTGCATCAACAGCGCGGGCCGCAGCCCGCAATTGGCCCGCCGCCACGACGAGGGAGTTGGTGCGGTGTCGATGGATGTTACGGCGTCGATGCGGTTGCTGGATGCCATGGTCCGCCCTGCGCTGGCCGTCGCCGAAGCCATCCACCGCCTGCTCAACGCCAAGCTCGCCGTGCCCTTCCGCAAAGGCAACCGGCCGACGCTGACCACCATCTCGGCCTCGGCGCGGCAGCTAGATGCTCGCCTCTCGCAGCTGCTGGTGGCGCCGAGGCTGGCGACACGCCTGCGCAGCCTGCGCAAGCGTCAGGTGCTACCGACAAGCGACCTTTCTGCACCCTACATCGGCCTGTGGAATAGCGTCTGGCTGGTTGCCAACGACGTGATTCTGGGCTACGCGGTCAGCGTGCTGCTCGTCAACCACCGCTTCGCCATCGCCGAAGCACTGCGGTACGGCCTGCGACGTGCCTTCGTCGACGACGTGCTGCGCCTCCTCGATTGGCTGGGCGACTGGCCGGCCGGACTCAAGCTCAACACGGAGCTCTCGCTCTTCTTCCAGGACGCCTACTCGTCTTTCATCGTCGCCTGGAGGGACCAGGTGCTGGATGCGGTCGCGCCGCACCTCGAGGGCGTCGTGGTGGCCGTGGCGCTGGCGAGTCGGTTGATGGGCATCACGATGTCGCTGTGCTTGCTCGATGACGCTGTGCAGCTGCTGACGCTGCACATCACCGTCTTCCACGGCTGCGCGCGGCGCGTCTTTCGCTTCCTCGTCACCGTCCTCTCGTCGCTGTTTGACCTCTTCCGCGGCAAGAAGCGGAACGCGCTGCGCGGCGGCCGACTCGACGATGCGACCTACGAGCTGGACCAGCTGCTGCTGGGCACGATCCTGTTCACGCTCTGCGCGTTCCTCGTTCCGACGTGCTACGTCTTCTACCTGGCCTTTGCCGTCATACGGCTGGGCGTGGTGGCGTTCGAGGCGGTGGTGGTCGAGACGCTGCTGGGCCTGCTAAACCACCTGCCCCTCTTTGCGCTGATGCTGCGGTTCAAGGATCCCAGCCGTTTGCCCGCCAGCGTCAGGCTGGAGCCGCTCGCCGCGTCGAGCGGGGTCGAGGGCCACCGTCGGCGGTACGTTGCGGCTCACCACCTCGCCCTGCGGTCCAACGCGCTCGGAGTGGTCGACATCTTTGAGGGATATAGCGACCACGTCAGGGGCATCCTCGACCTGCCGCGCATGGCGGCGAGGACGTTGCTCGGCCATTCTCTGCGTCGTGATCGACATCGATAGCGGCCCGTCTCGACCCTCTTGGCGCGCTCGGGCCGGATCGATCGTCGACAGCGCATCCCACTTGCCCTCGTCTTGATTGTCCTCGATACACACATATGTATCCACACATACCGAAATAGATCCGTGAAATCCCGGTCGTCTCGTCCGTTGAGCCGTCAAGAGTGCCCCATGTGCTGTCTGTCGTTGCAGACACGCCTGATTCAAATGCCAGCACTGTCGCGAAGGGCTCATCCGGAGCGCTTGATACGGCGAGACGAGTCGATCTGCACGGCGACAGGGGCCCAATCATCATACCCTGTGCTACAGCTACCGGACAATGCCAAGGCGAAGGGATGGGGAACTTGCGGCTACGGTGGCTACCTGGCATGTAGTTAAGCGGGTGGCGACCGCACAAAGGACGGAGTGAGTCCCCCCTCCATCTCGCTCCGCCCTTGATCGTTCCCCAATCATCATTGTCCCTCACGGCCCTTTGTGCAATCTCGATGGCGGCAGTAGCCGCTCGCCCGTACATATGTCCCTGTCCCTTGTCCTGTCCAGAGGGCCGAGGCAAGCATCCCGCTTTGGCCCCGATAAGGTCCAGACCCGTTTGCGCGAAGAACGGGGGTGGGGCGCGCTCCCGCCTGTCTCTCGGCCTGGCGTGCCTCGGCCAAGTCGACAACTTTGGGATCGGTCGGAACCGAAGCGGACCGCTGGCCGATACGCCGGCCGATACGCCGGCCGATACGCCGGTCAATTCGCGGTCGGGCAGCCGAAGACGACGCGCGTGTCCGGCCCTTCCGCGCCCGGGCCTGTTCCGAAGTCGCCCCCCGCTCGTCTGCTCGAGTGAAGTAGATGGTCCTACAAGCTTCGGTCGCATACCCTCTTGTTTCTGTTGTGGGAGGAGGCAGGTCGCTTCCAAACGATATGGACGTCGTTGAGCTGGCGATAGCGACGAGAGGCAAGATCGGGCGAGAAAGTGGATTGCGGATCAGAACCGCAAGCGACGCCTTTGGCCGGCCGTGACCGCTGGCGTCATTCTGGGGTGCTCCAAGGCGTGGCCAGTCAGACCGGCTGTCCCGAGGGCTGATCTGTACAATAGACAGAGGCTTGGGTTGGCCCGGATGGTTGCCATTCCTGGCTTTCGTATGGACTCCGACCGAGGCATTGCCGGAACATCCGCGGGTGGCGGCAGCTGCCTTGGCCTGGCATGACCCTGCACCGAGCAGAGCGGCGTGGCGGGGCCAGCCGACGTTGCGTCGGAGCCTGTGGCCATGGGAAGCAAAGCGTGGCAAGGCAAGGGTTGCATCGTGCAGACCTTGCTCGATGAAGCGGGGCAGCAGAGTGAGAGGAAGACACGGGGCGGCTGCGTCGGAGGGTGGCGAATCAGGAGACATGGCCAAAGGAAAGTCGGCCGCTTGGCTGCCCGCCTGCCCGTCTGCCCGTCTCCCCCACGACGACGAGTCGACATCTGTGGGGGCGGGGCGAAAACCTTCCGAGCCGAGGAGACAGACCGGCGAGCGCCCTTTTCCGCCTTTACCCCGCCTGCCCGCCAGCAAAGGCGGCTAAAGCAGCGCCCCCCCTCGGCCAAGAGAAGATGGCGATGGCGCTCCTCGTCGTCCTCGTCGCCAGCTCTGGCTTTGCACCACGTACGGCATCAGCTTCGTCTCCCGTCCTCGTTGCTGCACCATGCATGCATGTCTGTACACACCGCGCTTACCCCGCACTTTGGATGCCACGGGCCTGGCGGCAAAATGCGGGGTAAGGTGGCCACCTCTTCCTCGGCCTCTGCTCTTGGGCCCGCGACGCCAAAGATGCCATCGCACCTGCCACCGTGGCCAGGCCAGGCCACGCAATCTCACACACGCTAGCGCCCTTTTGCGACCACGCTATGGGGGCAACAGCGACCAAGGACGCTGCGCCCGCCGGTTCGTCGTTCCAGTGCTGGCCTCTGTCTGTGTATAAAGGTCTTCGTTGCTCTGTGCTCTCGACCGTCTCCTCTCCTTGTGTGTCCGCCTGGCCTACCATCTTCCCCTCATCTTCACCCCCCTGCTCCTCCTCATCTTTCCCCAGTAACGACCAGATCCTGTGGCCATCCTCTCCCTCGTCCTCGACCTAGCCTTTGACCCAATACAACGCGATGGCCCCATCCATCGACGCCACCCACGCCGTCGAGGCATTGCCTCACGGCGGTCTCCCCTCGTCGGAAGAGCTGATCCAGCACATCCCGCTCCACCACCGCAAGTTTCTCGAAGATCCAGAGGCCCTCGCCGCTTGGCACGAACCCTACGTGCCCGGCTCGCCCGAGGAAAAGGCCCTCGTCCGCAAGATCAGCGTCCGCCTCATCCCCATGATCTGGCTCTGCTACGTTCTCAAGTGAGTCGGAGCCTGTCCTGCCCCCCTCCGGCCTTGACCTCCACTTGGTGCCAAGCAGAGCCCCTCACTGACGCGTCGATATTTTCCCGCACGCCACCCGCCACCTCTCAGCTACATGGACCGCACCAACATCGGCCTAGCCAAAGTCGGCGGCATGAGCGACGATCTCAACCTCGATAGCAACCGTTACAGCGTTGCACTGCTCATATTCTTTGTGGGCTACCTTCTCTTCGAGGTGCCCTCCAACATGATCTTGACAAAGTCGCGGCCGTCGATTTTCCTGGCCGCGATCATGTTCACTTGGGGCTGCATCACCATCGCCTTCAAGGGGATCAACTCGTACGGCGCTCTCGTCGCCCTCCGGTTCATCCTCGGCATCATCGAGAGCGGCTTCTTCCCCGGCTGCCTCGTCCTCTTCTCGTCGCTCTACAAGAAAAACGAACTGTCCAAAGTTTTTGGCATTTTCTACTCGGCCTCGATCGTCTCGGGCGCCTTTGGCGGTCTCCTCGCCGCCGCCATCATCGACGGCATGGACGGACTCGCCGGCGTCGCTGGGTGGCGCTGGCTTTTCGTTATGGAGGGCCTTGCAACGGCCGTCGTTGCCATGATCGCCGTCTTTGTGCTGCCCGACTACCCGGCCACG
Source organism: Pseudozyma flocculosa PF-1 (assembly GCF_000417875.1). Taxonomy (NCBI): domain Eukaryota; kingdom Fungi; phylum Basidiomycota; class Ustilaginomycetes; order Ustilaginales; family Ustilaginaceae; genus Pseudozyma; species Pseudozyma flocculosa. Next base: position 1,620,838 of record NW_006920869.1, read on the forward strand.
ACGCGATGGCTCACACCCCGCGAAAAGGCCCTAGCCGTCAAGCGCCTCGTCATCCAGAACGCCTCGACGTACACGGGCGAGGAGGTCGGTCACCGCCAGGGATTCATGCTCGCAGTCAAGGACTGGAAGACCTGGGCCTTTACCGTCGGTGAGTTGCGATGCGGATCACCCCTGCTTTTTCTCGTCTGTCTTTTTTTGGACGACGATGAAGAGCCGCGCGCTGACACGCCGACCGGCCTCGCTCCCCCCCTCTGCATCTCCCGGTCCTCACAGGCTACATGGCCATCAGCGGTGCCGGCACCATCTCTTACTTCATCCCCACGATCGTCACCCAGCTGGGCTACAAGGGCACCGACGCCAAGCTCTTCTCGGTCCCGCCGTACGCCGTCGCGCTCGTCTTTTCGCTGACCGTCAACTTTTCGGCCGACCACTTCAGGGAGAAGCCGTTCCACGCCGCCGTCCCGGTCTCGCTGGCCGGCATCTTCTGCGTGGTGCAGGCGACCTACGTACCCCGGCACGCTTCGTACGCGCTCCTCTGCTTTGTCGCGGCGGGCATCTGGTCGGCGCTGCCGTGCTACCTTTCGTACGTTACCTCGGTCATGGTCGAGCCCATCGCCAAGCGCGCCGTCGCCATCGCCATTGTCAATTCGCTCGGCAACTTTGCCAGCGTATATGGATCCTTCCTCTGGCCCTCGAACACGGCGCCCGAGTACGTCCAGGGCTGGTCGGTCACGGCTGCCTTTTGCTTCCTCGCCGCCATCGTACCCCTCGCTGTCCGGTACATTGTCGGGCCACTCAAGGACACCGATGCCGAAGTCGCAAAGCACGCTACCACCACGCACCACGACCACGACCACAGCCGCAGCACCGCTGCCGCAGAGACGGCTTCTTACGACGACGACAAGAAGGTCGCCGCCGACGGCGCGACGCAGTACAAGACCGCCGACGCCTAATGGCACGGCCTCGCCCGCATCCACCGTCCCGCAGATGACCATCCGATGATCCGCTCTCGAACGATTTTCACGACCTGTAACACTATCACGCCCCGCACTTCCGGACTTCCTTGGCTCACACTTGAACACGAAGCCCATGATATCATTCCCGCTCTCTCCTGGTCGAGTTTGCCGCTAACGGATCGACGGCGGACGCTGCCCTGGACATAGGGATGATAGGTGGAAAGGAATGGATCACTGCTGCGCTGTCGTTGCGGGGCTGCCCGGATGCGGCACGCGATGTTCACCGCACGGCGTCGACCTTGGTGAACCATGCGACGAAGAAGACGATAAAGGTCATCTCGATGTTGCAGAAGAGATCGACCGTCGCCGCCTCAGCAACTGGGAACCCCGAGTTGGCGAGGTCAGCGCTCCTGCGCAGCGTCAGGACGAGCGTCGGCCAAAGGTGTCGAAGGTCGTGGACCGTGCGGCTCTTGCCCGTCCCGCTCGACTGGATGACACGCACGGCACGGCCGCAGACCTCCTCCGCGTCGTACCGAGTATGTAGACCTTTTCGATGGCCTTGTTGAGATCGAGGCTAGAAAGCGCGGTCACAACGAGAGGGCGGCGAGGAGAGAGGCGAAAGAAAGCAGGCTGTATGCACCGTGCTGGCGCCTCCGCCAAAGACGCGGGAGGGTCGGGAGAGGGTCGTGAAAGGAAGTCGTGGTGCAGAGAAAGAAAGGAGGCGCTGAACGACGAGATGGCAGATGATGGAGGCAAGCAACCGAAAGCGAAGGTCGCCGTCGTGAACGAGGCAGACGAAAGAGAGGGCCTTGTGCGCACGTCTGTAGACCGGCCAAACCTTTATACGGCAGGGGCTGGACAGCATGCAGCCTTGCAGGCAGAGCAGGCAGCTCGTGACCCTCTGTTCCAGGCCCCCTCCGACTGAATCAAGAAGGGGGGTCTACTACCCGATGTTCTGGAAGAGATCCGGGTTCTGCGGCCGCTCGAGCATCTCGCTGCACTCTTGCTCAAACCGAGCCCGGTCGAGGAGGGTGCGACTTCGTATACGTCCTTGCTCGAGTCAGATGGGTCGGTGTGGTAGCGGCAAGGCAGCGATCGAAGCCAGATGGGGAAGCTGTCATCGATGCGAGCGAGCAGGTCCTGACACATCCACGAGTGCCCTGCGGAGGCCATTAGCTCGCAGTCGAGGATCCTCGAACTGGAATACTATGGCGAGCAGCACATGGCATTTGACGATGACGGGGCTACGCTGGCAGAAGCGACGCAGAGCCTTACTGCGCTGCTCGGACCGGGTACGAGGGCCCCAATTCTCTGCGGCGGAGGTCGACGCCGTCGGCCGAGATGGCTGTGAGGGGTGGGTCTTGGGCGGCCATTGCGATGGTCCGAGTACGGCCTTAGGCCAAAAGTGTGTGTGCGTGTGTACACGTCTTGAGCGAGCGGCATGCGCGGTAGGAAGTTCGGACGAGAGGGGATGAAGATGGATGCAGTGTAGTGACGGGGTCAGATGGGTCGGGTCAGGAGATAGCCCGCCATCCTATCGCAGGGATGCTCGGGGAGCGGAAGAAAGATGCGAGATCAGAGCAGCGGGCACACGAGCGAGCTGTCGAGTCAAGAGTCCACCCTCTGATGCAGGGTCGCATGCAGCGCGCCCGCCGTCCAGCGCGGGCCCGCCTACCTGCCTGCCTGCGGGGCCTGCCAGGCGAGGGCAGACGACGTGGGGCAGCCGAAAAGGTCCCTCCGTCGACGGCAGCCGCCCCCGCAACCCGGGGCAGAGGGCCGGCAGCACGCCTTGCTTCCATCATCGTCATCGTCACCACCGCCGCCTCGGCACCCTTCGCTCCATCTTCGACTCCACCAACAAACATCTCTCCAAACGGCGCGACCCACCACCACCATCACCACCGCAGATAGGAGCGTGTCACGCCGTGCAAGATGACGCCCGGTCCGTCGTCGATGCCCCAGCTGAGCCCGCAGGCCACTCACGAGGGGGGCGATCCCCTGTCGGCCAGTGTTGCCTCATCCTCCGCCGCCGACTCTTCGCCCTCCCAGCCACGACCATCCGAAGGCGGAAGCGGGCAGCCAAAGACGTGCGTGCACTGCGGCCAGCAGCTCGACAACTTCGGCGCAGTCGCGTCTGCCTCGGACCCAGCACCCTCGATGCCGGCACCCAGTCCGTCTTCGATTGCTTTTGCACCCGATGGCCTGCTCCACCAGAATGGCGACAACCAGCCGCAATCATCGCTCACCTCCGCCATCAATGCTGCAGCTGCGGCTGCTCTGTCTCGGCACCTGGCCGCATCGTCGGCAGGGCCGTCGGTGTCGGGCAGCGCCGATGGCGAGGCCCACGCCATCTGCTCCCGCTGTTCGGCTGCTTCCGAAGCACCAGCGCCGGACGAGTTCCGGGCTCGGCTGGGCCCGCGGAGCCCAATCAGCGCATCTCAGGGCGATCAGAGCGACCTTGAGATGCCCTCGAGCGCCCACAGCACACACACACCTCTTAACCCCCAAGAGCCCGGCCCCGACCTCGCGGCCGTAGCCACACGCCAAGAGGCACGCCAGCACACCCGCAGGCCCGACCACCTTCAGCGGCCTCCCTCACACTCGGATCTGCTCGCTGGCGACCATACCACATCAATCTCTCCTGCTACTAGAGCTGCCGCCGCATCCGCCTCGCCTGCCGCCCCCGCCACTACATCGCGACCCCCTACTGGAGCCGCCTCTACCGACCCATTGCACATTCCCGGCTCCAGCACAGCATCGGCAGCTGCAGCCGCCCTGCCGGCGTCTCCGCCACGCCGCCAAGCTCCCTGGGCGACGGGGCCCCGATCACCGACTTCGGCCGCGCCGCTCTCGATCAATGTCGGCAACATGGGCGCGGGCGGGGATGCCGTCGGGCCCTATCCTCCTTCGACCGACGATCCCGACTTTCCTCCGCTGAGCCGTGCCGCAACTTCGCCCACGCTTCGGTCCCCGACCTCGCCAGGTCGTTCGCCCACGCGTGAGAGGGGAAGGCTACGTTTCGTGCCAGGGTCCCCACCCAACTCATCCTCGCGCATCCCCACGTTGGATGAGCACGCCACAGCCGCGCCGTCAAGCTCACCCTTCCTGGCAAGGTCTGGAAGCTTTTCGAGGAGCCTGAGCTACAATGTCGCGAGCGGCCACGACGCTTCCACAGCCAGTCCCAGCGGCGCCGCCCCGATCGTCAGCTTCCCTCCGGCCGCCGGCTACCAACCCGCCCTCGGTACTTCCCCACCGGCTGGAAGGCTTCGACGCAGCAGCAGCTCGAGCAGCGGCATCAATGTACCGGCACCAGCAGGCGCAATACCCGGCGCGGCGAGGGTGCGACGACCCTCAGTCACTCGTCGCCTCAGCCGATCTAGCTCCTCGACTGGCCCCACCTCGATCCCCTTTGCCGCGGTGGGCATGGGTGCATCGGCTACCGACTTTGCAGGGCGGTACGCCATCGAGGAGGATCCCTTCGGCCCCTCCTCGATGACTCGACCCAGGCTCAGCACGATACCCACCCACGCCATCTCTGACTCTCTGGCCGCCTCCGGGCCATCTCGCGGCTACGTCCTCACTGCGCCCATGGCCCGCTCGACTTCGGGCAGGGACGACAGCTCGGCTGGCAGGACGCTGCCCAACCCCCTCCGCTTCCCCTACTCCAGGTCTTGCGAAGGCCAAGGCAGCGGGAGCGATGCGGCGGCTATGGAAGTCGACCCTGTTCCGGCAGCGCGTCAAGACGCCACCCTCGCCTCCAAGATCCGCGTCGACCAGTGTCGGTGGTACGATCCGCTGCGGCCTGACCCTCTGATGGAACTGTCACGCCTGCGATCGCCTCCCAAGGGCCGAGGGTGCCTCTTCCCTGGCGCCGTCTTCAACGGAACGCAGAAGAGCGGACGAAATAGCTACGATGTGACGGTGCGGATTGTGGTGAGTACTGGCAGATGGCTGAGGGGGGGACGCGAATGCGCGCTCGATGGCAAAGATGCTGACCTGTCTCTGATCTTTCCCTGACAATGCCACGCCGCCCGCTGACAGAATGTCGACATGGAAAACTCGCACCTCTGCGGCTACCTGAACATCCGCGGTCTGACCGAGGACTGGCCGGAGCTGACAACTTACTTCGACGCCGAGATCATTGGCGATCGGCATGGCTTTGTCACGGGCAAGTGGGGAGCGACCGAGGCCGACGATCTCAAGCACTGGGCTCGCTTCCCGCCGTTCCGCCCGCTCCGCAGCGGCCTGACCAAGCCCGGGCTCAAGTTCAGCCACCACAACAAGCCGTACGTCTTTATGCGATGGAAGGAGCGCTTCCTCGTCCCCGATCACCGCGTGCGAGACATCAACGGCGCCTCGTTTGCCGGCTTCTACTATGTCTGCGTCGAGCTCGGAGGCGACACGGCGAGGAGGCCGACCCACACGCCTGTCGGAGGCTTCGGGGCCACGTCGCCGTCGTCGGAGTATCCCTTCTCCCACGATGGCGCCACTGCCGGCGGGGGAGGGTGGTACGCGGCGACGACACGATCCACCGCCAACCGGCGCCGGGAACTCTCTGTCGGCAACGCTGCGGCGAGCAGCAGCATCTGGCCATCGTCTCCATCCTCGCCGCCGCCGGCTTCCTCGAGCAGCCCCGTGCACCCGTCCGGAGCGGGATCGGCGAACAAGGACCGCAACGACGACGACATGCGGGACGAGAGGATGTCGCCCCACCACCACCAGCAGTACCGCGACGACATCGAGGAGGGTATCTCTGCCGGAAAGATGCTGGGCTTCTACTTCCACGAAAACTCGGAACCGTGAGTGTACCAGTCTGCACGGTCGGTTGCCCTTGCTGTTGGTGTCACACTGGATCGGGATGACCGTACTGACCTGCTCATCCTTCTCATCGTCGTCCGGACCGACAGGTACCAGCAACTGTCCCTGCACCACGTGCACGAACGCTCTACATCAGGCTTCGAGATGCGCTAGGCGCTTTTCATGCCCGGCGTGGAACTTGGATCCTAGCTCCTTCCCTGCCTACGTCTCGCTCGCCCGGCCCATATCCCGCTTATCCCTCTGCTTCCCCTGTTCGTGGCACGACATCGCCTTAGCATTCCCTAGGATTCCCCTGCTCGCTCTCGCCCTCGTCCCTCGTCTCGATCCGCCCCGTTCTCGTTTGCGATATCCTCTTATTCGTCCCGGTCCCGTCTCGACTCGATCCGGCTGGCCATCAAACGCAATGCATTCCGTCATCACGGAACGGCAAGAGAGCCGCGCTTGGTTTGTGTAGTATCGACAAAGTGCTGCCAACGTGGCCCGCAAACGAAGATGACGGCGGTACGTGGAAGTGCAGCGTGCGTGCTCGCTGCGGTCAGAACCTGCCCTTGGATTCTACCAGGACGGCCTGCATCCTCATCAGACTGCCGTGAAGCTCGCGGTGTCTCTCTGCAAGCGCCTCGAGCTCCTTGAACGGCAGAGGGGGCGGAGGTGGCGCCGCCGTCCCAGAGGCGCCGGTACGGCCGTCGTGCCCACTCCCGGTTCCATCAGGTCGGGAGAGGGGCGGGGAGACGGTAGTGCTCCGACTCGTCCCTTCCGATCGCCAGACCAGGTTATCCTCCGGCGTCGCGCTCCGTGTTCGGCTCGTTGCATCCGAGCGGGCATTGGCCGTCGCGAGATCCTGCGATCCATCAGTCCCGGTCGACATCGATGCGCTTGCTGCTGCGTCTTGCGCTTCCGGTTCCGGTTCCGCGGTCATCTCGCCTTCCTCCAGCATCCCCTCTTCCGGGCTCTCTCGAGGTGGAGCTGCTTGCGCGAGCGATGACGATGAAGGCGCTGCCGAGGTTGGAATTGGCGGCGGGGACACGTGCGGCCGACTCGTCGACGCCGGCGGTAGCGACGGCTCGATCTGATGCGTGGCCTCGTCTCCCCCGTCCTCGTCCATGACGATCATCAGCCCCCCACCGCCGCCTCCTTGGCTCGCCTCGGCTTCCTCCCGTGTCGCCAGACTCCACTCGCGGTCCAGCCGAGCTCGCTCCTCGTCCAGCCGCCGTTTGTTGACGGCGTACTCGTCGCACGTCTTCGAGAAACGCGCAGCAAGGTGATGCCAGTCGGATCGGCTGCGCACGTCGAGCCACGGTTCGAGCCAATGAGCTGCGCCCGGCCCGACGCCTTTGACGGTCGGCAGGAGCGGAATGTGAGGCGAGGGAGAGCGTGATGGTGCCCGAGAGTGCAGGGCGGATGCCGTCGGCGGTCCCGATGTCGACGCCTTCGTCGGCGGGGGGCCAGGCGGCGGACCTGGAGGGGGCGGGCCCGCGCGCGACTGCTGCGAAGACTGTGCAGGCGACAGCCGTCGCTGCTTCTTGGCGGGTGACGGAACTCCTGCGTCGGGCAGAGAGGTCAAGGCTTTTCGCGCTGTTGACGTCGATGGCTCGTCTCGTCCGCCAGCAGGCTGGCGAGCCTCTCGTGCCACCGAGGCGGCAGTTCTGGGCGCCGGCGGCTCGACCCCATCTTTCGCCGGATCCTCAATGGCTTCGGCTCGGCGCCGTTTCAGTGGCGGCTCCACAGCGGGCCGCGTCGGCGACTTCGAAGAGCGCGCCTGCGACCTCCTCTCGACATCGGCCTCCTTGACTTCTTCAGCCTTTGTCGGCGGGGCTTTTTGACTCGAGGAAGTGAGTCTGACGCTGGACCTGGACGGATCCTTTGAGATCGCGTCGACAGGCACCGAGGCCCTCGTCTTGGCTTGAGACGCCGGGAGAACGGACTTCGCAGCTTCCGTTCGAGACTTTGAGATCTGTGTCAGCCGAGCGTCGCTCGACTGGCTCTCTACATCGGCAGACAGGCGAGAGGCGCTGCCGGTGACTGCTTTGGCAGCAGTTCTGGTGGCAGCTGTCGCGCTGGCTCGCTTGTCCGCATCGACGAGCGGTTTGCTCCCGCCCTTCGCTGCCTTTGCCAGTCGCTGCCTTGTCGTCAGCTTGCCTCCCTTCTTGGCTGGAGCGGTGGCAGCCGCGGCCCCAGCGGTGCTCCCAGAGGCGCCAGCGTTTCCACTCGTCTGCCGTTCGAGAGCGCTGGATCTCGACTTTGGTATGGAGGTGATCGATTCGTTGTCCGAGTGTCCGCTCTCCTGGCCACTCTCAGCGTCTATGTGACGCAAGTGCAGGCGATCTGGTTCCATTCGGGACCGCTGGCTACTGCCAAACGATGCGGCCTTGGCTTCCGGCGAGGACTGGAGGCTTCCAGTGGACTGCCTTGCGAAGATTGGGCTGTTGACGGCCGAGCTCGACTGTGGGAGAGACTCGCGCCCACGCAGTGGAGACATCGAGGCATGCCTGTCCGGTCGGCTCTCTTGGCGAATGAGGCTGACCTTGCTGAGGCTCGACGAGCGCGAGAGGGCTGACGCGCCTATCGCGCTTGGCTTGATGCCTGATCCCCTCTGCTGCCTGAGCTTTGCGGCATTGATGGGCTGGTCGACGACGACAGCGCGCTTCCTCTCCTTGCGCAGGTCCTCCTCTTCTTGCCGCTCCTTGAGCCGCGAGGCTGCCCCTGCTGTGACATGCGAAGGGCGGACACTGAGCTTCTGCGTGACGGTCGCGATGCGAGTGAGGTGGGTCTCGTTGTGATTGAGGCGGAAGAGTTCGTGTGGTGCGGCCTCGCTGGAGCGCTGCAAAGGGAGGCGCGATGGGCCGATCAGTAGGGCCGCTTCCGACGAGGCTGAGCCAAGGTCGAGACGAAGGAGGTCGGGTGGTAGCTTTGAAGGGTCTACGTGGACACCGTCGGGGCAGAGAGCGGCGGCCAGCTGGGTGAGGGCGTGTTCGGTCAGCCGGAGTTGCAGCGCTGCGGGGGGCGAGGACGAGGACGGCGGTGAATCTGCGTGGGGCAGGCTGACCGAGAAGAGTGAGCCCGGTTCGAGCGACATGCTGGGTGATCTGGAGGTGGTCAGATGGGCCGAGTGCTTGTCGGATGGTTAGGTGGTGAGAGGAGGGCCCGCGGCTCCCTTGAGCGGATGTCGAGGTCGTCTGAGCTGTGATTGCAGCGACCGCACGTCCTCGGATCCAGCCGCCCAACGAGCATAGGCCTCACAGCTAGAAGTGCTGCCTGTGCGGAGGAGCTGCCGATAAGGAGGTGCACGTCGGCGTTGAAAGAGGGGCTGATGAGAGCTGAAGTGGTGGGTCCGCAAGATTGCGAGTCTTGACTTTGGGCGCGGCCTTGCCGTCAGCTGGCAGAGTCCGTGCGTGCACTGCGGCCTGCAGGCAGGCAGGGCAAGGGGTCCCTGCGGAGTCGGCCCGCTACCCGAAGGTTTGGCTCGAGATGGGGTGTGTCCCGGAGTCGCTCTATCGGTGCTGCCTTGGCTTCCAGCCACCATCATAGCCTTTTTCGGTCGGTGAATCGTCCTTCCTGAACCGCCCTTTCATCCGCAATGTCGACGTAGCCGTCCCTTTCCCTCCTCCATCCTCGATCATCGGACCTGCCGTTCCTTGCCTCTCCGAGCGGACAGCATCCTCCAGAGTCGGCTTCCTCCTGCAACATGGATCCCCAACGTGGTGCCGGCGTCGGCCCGGCCGCCCTTACACAGACCGACCTCGAGCCAGACTGGTCTTCGGTGCGGCCCAGGAGCGGTATCGAAACGAGCAGCGGCACCGTACCGGCCAAACGGGATCTGCCGGAGCCACGCCTTTCGTCCTCGCTGGGCGACTCAAACGCCCGGCCCTCGTTCCAGCGGCATACGCTGCCTCGCAACGCCACCTTTCACGATGTGCGGTCCTCGCGCCGGCCCGCCATGCTCGACCGTGCCAGCAGCAACCGAGTCGCCTCAATCGACCTCGGACTGCCGCCGGTGCGCCAGGCCGACGAGGCCACCGACTGGCGAGCCACGGCGGTCGGCGTCACGCCCCTCGATCGCACAATGGATGCTATCGGGATGGGCCGCTACCAGTGGACGGTTCTCATCCTCAGCGGCCTGGGATGGACGGCGGACAATATGTGGATCCAGGCGGTGGCCGTCATCTTGCCGCATGTCCAGCGCACGTTCGAGGTGACGGATGCCATCGTCGGGCTGGCGAGCTCCTCGATCTTTGTCGGCATGTTTGTCGGCTCGCTCGTGTGGGGCACCATCTCGGACAGTTACGGCCGCAGGGCAGCTTTCAACATGACGCTGCTCATCACCGCCGTCTTCGGCACCCTCTCGGCGCTCTCGACGTCCTTTGGCACCCTCTGCGTCCTTCTATTTGCCGTGGGCTCCGGAGTTGGTGGCTCCATGCCGACCGATTCGTCCAACCTGGTCGAGAACCTGCCGACCCGCAAGCACTCGTACGTCACCGCCCTCTCGGTGTTCTTCTCGGCGGGCGCAGTCATCCCCTCAATCATCGGGCTGGTCGTTCTGTCGGACAGCGCAAGTTCTGGATGGCGCTGGCTTCTCGGGTGCTTGGCCGCAGTTGTGAGTTGGACGTGGGTCCTTCCGCAGGCAGAGCGAGCACCGCGCACTGACTCTGACCATCTGCTGCCCCTTTCTTGCAGACGATCACCTTTGTCTCGGCGCGCGTCGTCTTCTTCCGCCTGCTCGAGTCGCCAAAGTACCTCGTCCATGCCGGCCGGCCGCAGGAGGCTAGGGACATCCTGCAGAGGATCCAGCGCTTTAATGGCGGCAACGAGGTCACCATCAAGCTTCGCGACGTCTGCGATGATGCCGTACAGGGAAATCCGAGCGGTCAAGGGAGCGCAGGCCCTTCAACACCGAGGCAGTCGACGTCGACGCGGGGTACAGTTCCGAAGCGGTGGCAGCCCACCTCGAGGCTGCGTTCGGGTCAAAAGGGCTATCAAAGCCTGCCGACGGGCGACGAGGAAGATGAGGAAGCGGTAGAAGAGCAGGGCCGCATGGACGCTGGCGAGGGGGCTGGCTCGCTGGCCGACGACGACAACGAGGAGCCGGGCCATACCGTCGACTTCGAGCTGCCTGGGTGGCTGGCGGCGCTGCCAGAGGCCTGGCATCCTACCGTCGCGGACCTGCTCTCGCGCTATGCCGAGCTCTTCTCCGAAGAGTGGAAGCAGACGACGATCCTCGTATGGATCATCTGGGGCGGGATGTCGTTCGCCTTTACCACGTTCAACGTCTTCCTGCCCAAGCTGCTCGAGGAGCGTTACGGCAAGGCGGACCCATCGGCTCCGAGCGGCTCCAAGGCTGCCATGGTCGACTACCTCGTCTACAACGTCTCGAGCCTGCCGGGCAGCTTGATCTCGGCGTACCTGGTCGAGACGCGGCTGGGGCGCATCGGGACGATGGCGAGCTCGACGGCGCTAACGGGGTTCTCAGTACTGGCGTTTGCGCTGACGTCGTGGCGGGCCAGCCTGACGCTGATCTCGATTGCCGCCTCGATCTCGTACGCCGCCATCTACGGCTACACGCCCGAGGTCATGGGTCCCAAGATCCGTGGCACGGCGTGCGGCTCTGCGTCGGCCATCAGCCGGGTCACGGGCATCGTGGCGCCGCTGACGGCGGGGCTGCTCTTCTCGATCAACAGCAACCTGCCGCTCTACCTGGCATTTGCGTCGTTTGCGGGCGTCTCTGCGGCCATGACGATGCTGCCCATCGAGACGAGGGGCCGAGGAGGCGGTGGGCAGGGCGACGAAGGGCCGGCCGTCGGTGGCGCCGACCACTGAGCGAGACGCGGTGCCGTGGCGTAAAGTAGCGAAAACGAATCACGCGAGCGGAAGCCAAGCCTCCACATGCATCACTCTTCTGCTGCTTGCTGCGAAGCCGACTGACTGAGCGCGTGCACCTGCATGCACCCACGCACCGACAAGCAGCATCGCATCCTTTTGACTACCACCCACCACCATCTCCTCCCTCTCTCTCAGATCCTCACCCTCGTCTTGACTCTACCTGACAGGCACCTCGACTCCTCTTTCTGGCAAAGATGCCGATCGAGGGTCGGGGTCCCCTCCGCCCGCCATCGACATCCTCGGCCAACCACCACGGCTCCTCTGGCGGCCCCCAGCTGATCAAAGAGTACCGCAGCCTCTCGCGCTTCGCCAACTCCTCAGACGCCCTCGCCCTTCTACAGTCAATCGGCCGCACCGTGACGCCCTTGATGGCCAAGTACGGCTGGCTTGTGCCCCTGCTCAGCGAGTTCCTCCCCTCTAACCCCAACCTGCTCGGCATCAATGTCAATCGCGGAGCCCGCATCAGCCTACGGCTGCGTTGGGACACCAGCAAGGACGAGCTCATCGACGAGGAGCAGGTCACCCTCGTCATGCTCCACGAACTCGTCCATAACGTCCACGGTCCGCACGACGAGCGCTTCTACGCTCTGCTCGACAAGATCACTGAAGAGTACTACGAGGCCAAGAGAAAGGGCAAATGGGAGGTCGAAGGCTTCCTCAGCAACGGCAGAAAGCTCGGCGCCGCACCCAGCAGCAGGCTCCCGTCCCTCATTCCTGGTCGCCCGAGTGGCGGAAGGATATCTGCGGGTGCGCAGAAGCTCGGCGGCGGTCCATCGGCTGGTGGCCGCATCGTCGAGTCGGTCGAGGCGCGCAGGAAGCGTGCGGCGGAGGCTGCAGAGCGAAGGCGCAGGGATGCGGCGGCCTGTCCGGACTCGCAAGCCGAGATCGACAAAGTCACAAGGGAAACGGAAAAACGAGAGCGAGGGCAAGGGGTCGACGTCATTGTCATCGACGACGAAGACGACGGCCAACAACAGGCAGGCTCGACGTCTCTTCCAAGAGCCGGCACCTGGGCCAATGGCGACGTTCAGGAAGACAAGAACGAAGACGAAGATAGTCAAGAGATCGTGTTCACGGGCAAAAGAAACGCGCAGGACGGGTCTGACAAGCATCCAAGCGTCAAGATCGAGCTCGATGACGTCCTGAAGACCGCACCTGATCAGCCCTCGACAAGCGGTGCACCCAAGTGCCCCGCCGGCGTCTCCTCGGGCCAGCGGAAACCAAAAGCACAGCCATCCGACGCCAGAGCATCGCCGTCAGAGCCGATTGTCATCTCATCTTCCGAAGACGAGGACCCACGTCGTGCACCGCCTGCAAAACGAGCACGGCCAGCCTCGCGAGCCCCTCCATCCAAGGCGACGCGCGCTCCCGCCGTCAGCGAGCGCACCCCAAGCCGCTCGACACTGCAGACCCGCTCCGCTGCCGCACTCTCCCTGCACAACGCCCAGCTATCGGCTCCTCGACAGTGGACCTGCCAGGTCTGCACGCTCAACAATCCGACGACGGAGCTGGCCTGCCAAGCCTGCGGTATCCCCCGACCCTCTGCGAGCATCGCGGCGACTCCTGGCCAGAGCGCAGGTCAACGCCATGATTTGATGCAGGAAGTCGGGAATGCTGACACCGACACACCGGGATGGACGTGCCACAGGTGCGGTTACAGGATGAAGGACGGAGCAGCGGCATTCTGGTCGTGCTCCGCGTGCGGCGAGATCAAGAAGAGCAGCGGAGGCGGACAGGCGGGCTGGGGCGCCATGCTCGGCGGCGGTGGCTACTAGATTTTTGAAGTCCTACTCAACAGTGGGGGAAGGAGGGAGGGGGGGCCACCACATCGCTCTTCAGCATTTGTACAGTATCAACCAGCAAGCATCGAGTTCCGTGACAGGTCAACATCCTGATTCCGTTCGACCACACACCAAGGGGCGGCCTGAGTACGCTCAGTATACACAATCGAGATCGCCGGCTGAGTGGCGGCGGCAGACATCCACGACCGGAGCTTGCGTCCCGCTTCGTGCCTAGAACGACGCGACGGGACCGCACCGTCCACTGAAAGGCTGAGGTCCCGACCAGTCCGGCGATTCGAGAATGATGAGCGACCATTGACTGTAAGCGGCCGTCGGGCTTCCAGGCTTCTCAAGGCAGAGCTGATTGGCTAGGGGGCCGCGAGGGTGCCAGACCAGCCTTCCCAGACCGTTGGGAAGGTCGTGAAAGTAGTTCTGGGCAGTGGTGAAGCCATGGAGGCCCGCGACTCCGACCGACAGGAGCGTCAGAAGCGAGTTCAAGGTGTAGGTGGCCTTCATGATTGCTGCTTGGTGGGATCTCTGGGACCGATCGGCTGTTTGGGAGTTTGGGACGACGAGGCGGCTACTTCGATGTTTGCTGAGACACGGTGGGAAGAGAGACGACCTGGCCCCTTCTTTAATCCTCAACTCCAGCCACTTTCAGCCATGCACCGCCGTATCTGCGCCGAACGGTGCATTCCGGCTTGGTCGCCCCACGAGCAACCCTCGGCCCGTCGAACCGGCCAAGTCGCGGTATGTGGGTCGACTACGCAGTAACGTGTTTAGCGCAACAGCCGTCACAGGCGATAAAACTGCACACGGTCGGCTCGGGTGGGCGAGAGATTCGGACAGTGGGCATGCAGAGCGACGCCTTGTCTCCTCGAGCGGCACAGGGACGCTGCGTCAAAGGACTCTTTGATGTCCAGGCAACCAGAGTGAGCGAGAGGACGTGGACGACGCCGACCTCGACGTCGAGCACGAATTGAATGTCAATCTCGAATAGTGACAAGCACAAAAGGGGGAAGATGGGCGAGAACGTTTTGAGCGACCGGGACTGGCCAGCCGGCTTTTGATCGCCGGAGCCTAGCATGGCTCTTGCGCCGTCGGGTCCGGCGTTCCACTGGTCGGGGAGACGGTAGCCAGTGCGCTGTCCAGTCTTGGCGTCCTCGACTGACGGGTCGCAGGGAGAAAAGAGGTAGGAGGGCAGGGTGTGAGAAGGTGGCGAACATACATATTTCGGACGTCGCAGCGCAGGCAGCGGGATCGGAAGGTCTGCGGCGGGGGCCGCTGAAGACACTGCTCTCTGCCAACTCACTCTCCAGATTCATGTGCAGGTCGTTCTGCGGGCCGTGCATGATGACGATGGCGATGGGCGAGTTGCCAGGGATGTTGCCGATGCACCGCTGAGTCCAGAGCCTCTTGCCGGCGGGGTAGAGGAAGGTTTCCTCGGGCCCAGCCTCGGCGAAGAATCCCCACGTCGCCCCGGCGGTTGAGAGGCAGACTTGGTTTGCGTTCGGTCCGTCGGTGTGGTACGTGACCCTTCCGACCTGGGGCACGTCGACGTAGTACTCTGAGGACTGAGGCTCGTACTCGATGCTAGGGGAGCGACGGGACATGCTCGGACCGGCGTAGACGCTCGTCGAGAGCGCGACTAGCGAAGCGAGGATGGTGGTGGCCTTCATGTTCGTTGAGCGGTATTTGAGGTGCGTGAGGTGATCAGCCCTGTCGATGGTTCTTGGGTTCAGGAAAATCTGAGGATGGCGCTGGAGGTCGAGGGTGGTCCGACCCAGTCTTTATACCATTGCTGGCGGAACGATTCGCCCACTCCCTCATTCGCTCCTGATGACCAGGGTCTAGTGCAGCCTGAGTCATTGCCAGGTCGACCGCCGGGCCGTCCCGCACTGCCGACGTCGATAGGCCAGCGCTTTGCAAAGATGCTCATTGAAAAGGAACAATGCACCAGGTCTGTGCAACGAGCAAGGCAACTGCCGGCGAACAAGGTGGGGGGTAGCAGCGGTCTACCAGTGGCGACGCCTGATCTCAAAGAAGCGCGGAATTGCTCGAGGTGCCACCGGGGCAAGTCTCGCAGGCCAGACGTCGTCGAATGAAGCGAATGATGCGGACCCGTCCCCCAGGTGCGGGACACGGTCCAAGATGGGTGCATCCAGTAACTCGATCCCATCTGACCCCTCTCCCAGTCAGAATAATATTTCTCTTTGTGGACGTCGGCACATTCGTTGAGAGAAGGTAACAGCTTGCACGCACGGACGGCTACGGAACAAATTGTATGATTGTCATAGCGACGGGGCTTACGAACGGAGGACGAAGCGACAAGGGATGCGTAGGGAGACGGATGACAACGAGAAACGGGGAATCTTCAAGGCTGGCAGTCACGAGTGAAGGCTCGAAGCATTGCCGACTTGACCTTGGCGGACTCGAGCTGAGCAGGACGCCGGCTTGTCGCTGGTGCACGGCACGAGCGTGGCGCCTTGAAGATGCACGCCACGATGCGCTCAGCTCCAGTTGGTGGGGATGAAGTGGTCAGGGAGCGTGACGGTCTGCTTGGTCACGCCCGAGACTGAAACAAGGTGGAAGAAGAACGACGACGACATCGGCAGAGGCCGAGAGGCAGCGAGAGTGAGCCTCCGTTGCGTTGGCGCACCGGGCCCAACGACAGCCTCTCGAGCCAACGCGGCGAGGCTGCAAACTCACTATCGATCCTCAACGTGGTGCCGTCACCGCCGCCGCCCTCGATGTGGGAGATGACCATGTCCCAACCAGCCAGACCGTACTGGGTGCATCGTCCTGAAAAGGGAAGGTCGCCGCTAACGTCATCGTCGGCGAATGAAAGTGTCCAGTCCCCGTAGGCGGCCTTTTTGTAGGTGGCTGGAGGCTCGAGGCAGATCTGCTCGGCGAGCTTGCCCCGAGGATGCCAGACCAGCCTTCCGTAGCCGCCCGGGATCTCGACGTAGTAGTTCTGGGCCTTGTCAAAGGCGTGGATGCCCGAGATGCCGACCGACAGGAGCGTCAAGAGCGACGCGAAGGTGTAGGTCGTCTTCATGTTGATGTTGGGGCTAGTTCAGTGGTCTGGGAGTTAGATCGGGAGTGAACGAAGATCAGCGGTACTGGAGTTAGGGTTGAGCTGCAACTGCCAAGGGGATCAGGATCAGGAGCCACCTTATATGTGTGCGTGCGACCTCTGTCGAAGCTAAAATGAGCTCTGTTAACGTCTCGTCTTCCTAGTCGATTTCACTTCAGGTTGTGCAGTGGGGCGCAGACGCCCGAGTTGGGAGGGAATCGCGGCATGGATGGCGGTGCACAATGCTGAGATGACGCACAAGGTAGAGGGGCAGCGCGATGTGGGCTTGTCACAGTGCTTGCTTCTCATGATGACGAACGGGCGGGCAGCAGATGGGATCTGCCAAGGTTGCATATTGAAAACGATGCCCTTCTGAGTTGCCGCTGCACACAATGTCCGCTACATACAAGGATGAAGCAGTCGACAAGAAGACGAGGTCACCATCGCCCTGGCCCACCGGCCCCACCACCCCCTCCGCCGCCGTAGAATGAGCCGTAGGCCCCGCCCGGCGGCGGTTGTGGGGGCCTTTGTGGGGGCGGCGGACGGTTGAACGAGAGACCAGGAATATAGTCGTCCGACGGCGGTGGGGGTGGCGGCCCGGGATGTAGCTGCTGTTGGAGGCGGGAGGGGTGGATGTGTCCCATGTTGCTGCCCGCACCGCCGCCAAACCCGGCCGCCATCGCATTTGCCGACGCCATGGCATCCACTCCAAACGAAGGTGCCACCGAGATGGACGAGGCCGACGTGTCGCCCGTCTGCGGGATAAAGGATCGGTTGGCGGACGTGAGGCCAGGGATGAAGTCGTCTGGTAGGTTGCGGCAAGGGGCGAAAGGGGGTAAAGGACGTGTTCAGCCAGGTGGTTCGAAGGAATCCACAGTCAGTGAGTATCGAGCGCTCGAAACTCACCGTCCCAGTCATCACCGCCGCGCTTGGCATTCCAGCGCTGCTTCTCTTCATTCTTTCCCTCAGCGCCTTCCCGGCCGTCGGCCGGCCTGGCCCGGCTCCAGAAGCGGGTGGTGTGGTCATTGGACCCGCTGGCCAGGATGTGACCGAGGGGATGCCATTGCAGGCTCCAGACGTTGGACTCGTGCGCGTCCGGCATCGTGTGCACCGGCGTGTCGGGTGTGGCGGAACGGAGCGACCAGAAGAGGACGGCGCCCTCGGAGCCGCCCGAGACGAGCGTGTCCTGGTGGACGGGGTGCCAATCGACGGCTGCAAGAGCAACGGCGGGCAACGTCGGTCGGGACCGAAGGTCAATCGGTGAGCAAGCGGCGAGCGACAAGTGAAAGCCAGGAGCAAGGAACGAGGGCCGCACGTACAGCAGACTTCCTTTTGATGCCCCTTCAACGTGTAAATCTCGTTCATGGCACGGATGTCAAACACCTTGAGCACCTGGTCGCGCGAGGCGGTGGCGACCATGTTGCCGTCCGGGCTCCACTTGCAGGCCTGCACTGTGTTCTTGTGACCGTGGCTGCAATGAGGAAGGATGACGCCGGTCGGTCGCCGGTCGGTCAGACAGTCCGCCGCTTCCCAAGACGACAGGCTGCCCCGTTACCGCTTCACTCACAAGGTGCCGAGCACGGTGTTGGACCTCGGATCCCAGAACTTGACGAGGTTATCCTTGCTCCCGGAGACGATCATGCCCTTTGTGCGGTGCCACTCGACGCACTTGACGTCCCAGCCGTGGCCCGTCAGGCTCTTTTCCTCGCGCGCATCGTCAAAGTTCCACACCTTCATGGTCGAGTCGTCGGACGCCGAGACGAACCTGGCGTCGTCGGGGCTGAAGCTGAGCGCCCTGACCGACTCTCGGTGGCCCTGAAAGGCCTGGAGGTTGTTCATGTTGGACTGAAAGTACTTGATGGTGCCGTTCTGGTCGGAGCTGATGAGCCAGTTGCCAGACTTGCTCCACTCAAACGCGCGCACGGCGCTGTCGTGGGCCTGCATGATGGTCTCGAAGTTGAAGGTGAGCCCATTCCAGAGGGTGAACTCGCCCGAGGTGGAGCCGGTGAGGAGGCGGCGGGCGTCGGGCATCCAGCGCACCACGTTGACGGGACATCGGATCTTGTTTGTCGAGGTGTGGATCAGCGTGGTCGCCAGCGAGGTCGAAGGGTTGTCGTAGGCGGCCGGGGGCAGGAGATTGACGATCTGGTGGGAGGAGGGAAAGATGGGATAGGTGCTGGACTCTGCAGAGCGCACGAGTGTGGCCGTGTGCCGCCGCAGCGCCCAGCGCGGGATGGTGCCCCAGTAATCGACGGTGCGGCGCTGCATGAACTTCTTGATGCGCCTGCCCTCGTATCCGAGCGACTGGGCCGCCTGCTGAGCGGCCATCTCGTCGATGAGCTTCTGATCCGGAGGCGGGGGTGCTGCGGGTCGCAGGTGCTGCGTCGGGCGCCATCGGATCTTTTTGGCGGGCGGCGGTTGTGCGTCGTCTGCGAGGACCGAGGTGGCGGGCGACAGCTTCGAGGTGCTGCCGCTCGCCTCGTGGCTCGAGGGGCTGGACAGGGGCGATGAGAGGGCCATGCTGACGGGCGTTCCGACGAAGCGGAGTACGCTGAGCGAGGCGACGAGGACGGGCCGAAGGCGGGCTGCAAAGTGGTAGGGATTGAGGTGGTGGTGGTGATGATGGTCGTCTGAGAAGGAGAAACCGGCGGGACCCCGAGCTGCTCCACTTTGCACGGCGGCTCCGCGTCAACGAGGCCGATTCGAGCCCGGGCCAATTCCGGCTCCCTCGCGAGCCTCTGATCCTTCCTCTCGACTGCCCTCTCTAGCAACCGGCTTGCTCCTGCTGCCTCCGCAGCAGTTAGTGGTCTCACAACGACACCTGTCACCCAACAGCGGGTAGCCGCATTAGCAGCTAATCACGATATATTCCAGACAGAGTGACAAACGCCTCCTCCCCGGCCAGACGGTCGTCCCTAGGCCTGGCCGTCAGCCCATGCACCGTTTCCCATGCAGCCAAGACAAAGCATCGAATCGAGGTTGTTGGGCTCGGACAGAACGCCAGATCGCATCAGGCGCCGCCGTGCCCCGCGCCGGCGTTGACGACGGCCGTGATCTCGTCGCCCATCGACGTGGCCAGCTTAAAGGCCACCACCAGCAGCGTCTGGCCCACGACGTCGACCGTCGACGACACGTAGGGCAGGCAGTAGATGTCCGGGTCGTAGTCGCGCGACCACAGAAACAGGCAGACGCAGTGCGACAGGAGCAGCGCAAACGTCGTCGCCGCCACCGAGCCGCAGCAGAAGGCCACGGCGAACGGCACGCCAAACGTCATCTGGCCCGAGGCGCGGACCAGGAGGATAAAGGCCACCTTGATCGTCACGCCGATGCTCAGCAGCGTCAGCGGAACGAGCCACCCCTCGATCGGCGGGATCGAAAGCACCGCACGTATCGACGCAAGGATGCCGGCCACGCCGCCCACGTCGGCCGCCTTGGACGCCTTGCGCAGCATCGAGGCGCCCTTGCCCGAGTGCAGCGCCGTCGTGATCCGCGACGCGAAAATGGCGGCACAGGCGCCCGGAAGGCCCGCCATGACGGGCGCCAGCAGCGCAAAGCCCTGGTAGCGCCCGACGTACGTGTCCAGCACCAGCCCGGCGCCAGACGACACGAACATCGCCACCAACAGCGGCACCCAGCCCGACGTGAGCAGCTCGCGCACGTAGGCGTTGCGGTAGGTCACAATGAGGCACGCGATGCACGCCACCGCCAGGCCGGCGAGGATGACGGTGGCGAGAAACGTGCCCTCAAAGTGCATGAGCGACGAGGCGAAGAGGCCCAGCAGCGTCAGCGTCGTCAGGTCGCCCAGCGACGCCGCCAGCGGCGAAGCGATGTTGTCCGGGTTGGCGCCCAGCCGCCGAGAGACGACGACGAGCGCGCACATGAACGAGCCCAGAATGGCCGAGCTCAGCGAGGCCGAGAGCATGCCCGTCGCAATGACCAGCACAAACTCGAAATAGCCGTTGCGTAGCCGCAACGCCGGATCCGACGGCGGCTTCGGGTGGTGATGGATGATCCTCCTCGGCTCCAGCGCCGTGCCCGGCGCCGCCGCGCCACCGATGCTCCTCCTCGTTTGGCTGCGCAAGCGGAGGGCGGAAAAGGCGCTGCGAACGACGCTCTCGACCATGGCGCTCTCCGGCGTGGTCGGCGTGGGCGCCTTGTCGACGGGTGCCTTGACCTCGGTCTGGGGAGTGATGACGCCAAGGGCGAAGGCCAGGATGCCGGCAAAGCTCGAGACGATGAGCGCCTGCACCTGGAGCAGGGCCATGTTTCCCTTGATGAGCGTTTCGCGCGTCCGGCGGATGTCGAGCTCGCCGATATTGGCCGAGGTCGACATGCGGAGCGATAGGTTCATCTCGAGGTTGCCCTTCATGTTGAGGAGGATTGGGATGAGGATAAAGAGCTTGTCGACCTTGATGAAGGCGGGCCACCTTGCCAGGTGTACCAGCAGCTCACCGCTGAAGACGAGCGAGAAGAGCGACAGCACGAGCGTCGGCAGCGCCTCCCTCGCAATCGCCCAGACGCGCGACGGCACGCCCTTTCTCCTCACGCGGCCGGCGGTGCCCCTACGATCCACAAAGCCGTTGCGCCCAATGAGCGACTGCCGTCCTTCGAAGTCGTCGTCACCCGCGAGGCCGCTAGCGAGGCCCTCGTCATCGCCATCCTGGGCGTCGGCTTCGGCCCCAAAGCCTTCCTCGTCGATGAGCTTGTTGGGCCGCGGGGCTCCTTTGAAGTTGCCGCCCCGGCCCTCGTATTTGGCCCTGCGCTGCTCGCGGTCGCTCTCGCCGCTCAGCCTAGACACGAGGCCGGCGGCTTCCTCGGACTGGTCTGAGCGAGTGCTTGCAATCGAGGCGGCATCGTTGTCATCATCGATGGCTTTCGGCCTGCGGATGCTGGACCCACTATCGGCCGCCGTCTCTTGGCTATCGTCGTCGTCGTTATCGTTGTCGTCGTTGTCGTCGCCCTCCTCGGATTCCGAGTCGGCCAGCTGGTGGTGAGGAGCCTCGCGCTGAGGATTAGAATCGTGGATGGAATGGAGCGAGTGGATCGAGGCTCGATTCGACTCGCTCCCGTCGATGTCCTGGTCGTGGTCGGGAGGGGGACGAGAGTTTGGGTGCAGCGTCCTGTTGGTGCTGCCGCCTCGCCGCCGGGAAGGCGAAGAGGACGTGACCATGAGTTGGAAGGGCGCGGGGCGAGGCCAGCCGGAAAGCAAGGACGGGTGGCGGGTATGTGACGGCGACCTCGATGGGCGTCGGCGTGCTTGCTCGTGGTCAGCAGGGACCGGGCGCCGTGATTGTCGAGCTTCGGTGTTTTTATATGAAGGTGCTGCAGAGGATGACGGGTGGGGCTGCGCTCGACGGAGGTGGGTCGTCTACGGAAAGGGGCCGTTGGGTCGTTGAGCGGAAGGTGATGGTCGTGTGGGTGGCAGGGGTCGTGTGACGGTGGCAACAAGATTGCTCCGTTTAGGGTTGCACTTTGAGGGTCCCTCGCCATCGACGGGCAGGACGAGATGCACAGGCTTGAGAGGGCGAGCTGCAAGGCTCAAAGGTGCCGAGCTACCGCTACAAGGTTGACGGGCCGCGGCGAGGCACGGCTGGTATATGTAACGCTGTGAGCTCGAGCTAGGTCGGCCTGCAGGATCGGGCCGTGGCCGGCGACGCGGATTGGGATGTGATGGTGATGATGGTGGTGACGTTGTCACGAAGGAGCCACGAAGGCGAGTCGCAGGCAGGCACATCCGAAACCAGAGCCGCACGCAGGCGGTTGAAAAGAAAGCTCACCCACCTCCTCCGGCCTCTTCGGGCCGTCGGTATGTGTTGATCCTGCGGCCTGGCTGCTGTTTGCTGGCTGCTGGCTGCTGGGTCGCAGACTCGCGGCTCGACCCACTCCTTCTCGAGCTGTACGTGTTCCTGCGGCTTGCCCGCCTCCCATCCTCCACCCCCTGCGTGTGCCTCCAGGCTAGGATTGAACAAGCTGCTGCTCCCTACCCCGACAACCCCAGTCCTCTCTCGCCAACAGCAGCATCGTATCGGCATCCCGCGTTCATCCCCGTTCATAACGACAATTCACGCCAATCGTCGAACTCACAAGTCACTCACGGGCCAGAGGGGGATTGGACCACGACGGTCGGGCCCAGCTCCCCGTGCCCGGGCAGCCCGAGCGTCGTCTGCTTTCCCGGAGCGTGCCAGCAGGCGAGGCGAGGCCAGCGAGCAGACAGGCAAGCCGGCAGGGTTCCAGACCTCGCCAGCTGCAGGCCCCAGCCCTGCCTTTTTTTGGCAACGACGCGGGCGGGCCAGCAAATTGTGGGTCGCCTGGGCCTGGACCTGGAAATAGTTCGGAGCCGAAAAGCGGCCAGAGCTGTTCGGCTTGGCCTCGGCCCTGGCCTGCGAAGGCAGCGATGCTACCTGCCAGCCGGGCGAGCCTCGCAGCAGCGCGCGATCCTCGCTTCGTCATCGGAGCTTGGGCCTCGTGGCAAGCAAGTCGAGCCAGCCAGATGCTCGGCTGCTCACATCTGCTGGGCCCCCTGCCTGCCTGCCTGACCCGCGTCACAGGCTAGGCTTTCCCCGCGTTCGCTTCGTGCGCCGGCGACGACGACACCGTGCGTACCACCGTACCCCACCACGGCGAGGCAAGGGGTTGGACACATGCCTGCCTGCTTGCCTGCCTGCCTGCCACTTGGCGTGCCAAAGAGTAGACTGCGCCGACGTCCGGGTCGTGTGGATGGCGGTCGGATGCTGAGCCCAGCGAGCAAATCGAGGCTAGTTAGCGACTCGCAACCGTACCGCTAACATCTGCGGTCGGCTACGGACGAGGTATATGTAGAGATCAGAGGGCATGCCGCCAGAGGCGCTCGCCCCGAGAGACACGGCGTGGTTCCCTGTGCAGGTCTCCGCGCAGGTGGTGCTCCGCGAGCGTGAGAAGCACAGCACAGGCCCAAGAGGGCGAGTTATAGGTCGACGATTCCGCTTGACGTACAAGGCCGTGAGTGGATGGCGCTGGGAGGTGCTTGGTTGGTGATGGCTGGCGACGCGCCACAACGTGCTTGGCACACATGTCTGAGGCGACGGCAATCTTGATGCTGTGGCCGTGAACGCGGCCACGGCCTCCTTCGAGCTCGACCGCTCCCCCACGTCTTTCTCTCGATGCGTCGTCATCGTCCCCGAGTCTGCTACATGTTTGGCTCGCCTTCATATCCGGCCCAGAAACGACTTTTGAGCACTCGACCACGAGCACCTGCTCCCACGCAAGCTTATCTCGGTCTCGACTCTCTCTGTCAGTCCTCTCTCCTCCAGGCTTAGAGAGGAAGGCAAAGGTGATTTCCCCGTCGAAGCGTGCCTATCGACGTGGGCCGCCCATCTGTCCGACTCGACGGATTCTATTCTCTGTCGACACGATGGCACCTTTGTCCCCAGCTGGCCGACGCTGCCTGCCTTGGTTGGCCACGCAACGGGTCGCAGCGTCGTCGCAGCTGCCTGCCGGAGAAGCGGAGCGACGCGGGCCGGATCGGAGCCACGACCAGGTTGCGACAACCCGCCGCGCCCCGTTCCGACGCAGAGTCTAACCGCTGCTGCGTTGCCTGGCTTCCTCATCTGTCTTGCCTGCCTATATGGTCCTCGGCATTGATCCGCCCCTCCGTCTGACGAAGCTGGAGAGAAGCAAGCCTCTGGGCCACACCAGAACGGGCAGGCAGGCCCAGCGAGAAGAGGCAGGCAGGGCGGCCAGGCAACAAGCCAGCGGAGCGATCCGATGGACGGCAGGCCGGCGGCGGGGGGGGGGGGGGGCGCGGGCGGGAAAACAGGCCGGCCAAGGCTAACCCAGTCTCGAGGACCCCAGGGGCCCGAGTTCGGTCCAGAGTCTAGTAGTCTGTAGTCGACCCCGGCGCGGACTCTAAACGTCCTGTATCGCTGCAATACAAACCCGATGACCTGCTCGATTTCAACGATTTTCCTTTTCCTTCAACACCCGCCTGGCCGGGTTGGGTTCCGCCGAGCGTGGACCGGGTGCCCTTTGTCGCTGCCTGCTGCCTGCTGCCTGCTGCCTGCTGCCTCGCCCTCACCCTCGCCCTCCCTCCCCTTTTCGCCTCGTCGTCAGTTCCTCTCTCTCTCTGTGGCAGCCTGCCTCGCCTTCCCGCCTCGTCTCACCTCGTCAAGGCGGTGCACACGGTGACCACTCCCACCTTCTCCTCGGTCTCTGGTGCCCGCGACACAAAGGGAACGGCCGACGGCTTCACCGCGTCATCCCAGGACCGCCTCTTGCCGGACCAGCGACGTCCGCCGCACTCCTCAAACCCGTTCAAGCTTTGGGGAGCAGGCTTGTTGGACGCCACCCATCCCTTTCCTCCATCGTCCAGCACTATCCGCTATCGCCTCTTTCCCATCAACATCACCGCCTTCGATCTCTTCCGAACGCTCCTCCGCAGCAGCACGCTTCCAACTTCACGCCGAGTTCCCAACGCCAGGTCGTCTTCGAACCAGCGCTCGCGAGGCATTTAGGGTCTGGTGCGACGACGAGCATATCTCAACCTTTCAGGCTTCAGCCGACCCGGCTGCGGCGCTGCGCAGTAGCCTCTCCCTTCGATTCGAGAGCATCAACGACCCACCTCGAAGCCACCGCCGGCATCCCGACGTCTATCCGGCTCGGTGTTCAAGCGTACCCTAACTGCTTCGCAGGCGCGCCAACTTCATTCAATCGTCGTCGCCATCCCGCTCTTGGTGGCTTTCGTTGGCGGTCCACCTGGACGCCTTTTGCAGGGAGCCGTTCTTTGAGCTCCCAGCTTCACGTCTAAATCGTCGTTGCAGCCGTCATCTCGCACACTTCTCTTGAACGCCAGTCTTACAAGCCTCTGCATCACCACTAGCAGCCCGCTCGCCCAATCACTCGCCATCTGTCCGCCGCAAAAGCTGGGGAAACCACAACGATGGAAGCGCCAAAAGACGTAACCACCGAGTGCATGGTTGAGGGAAGGCGTCCTAGCGTTGCGAGAGCAACCAGCCTGCCGAGCAGCAGCACCAGTGCTGGTGTTGCGTCTGGCATGCTCTCGTCATGCAGCGCCGACGGCTTCAGCAATCGTCCGCCTCTACCTCGGGCATGCTCCGAGAGCGTCGCTGCTGGCGTCCTCGAGCGTCGGAGGCGTAAGGCGCTCTCGGAGAATGGAGCCGCACCGCTGAGCTTGGTGCTCGACTTTGACGGCCTCTCGTCCAAGGTCGTGCTCGCCGACGTCTCGCTCATGAAGGCCGCGCGACGAGCCGCAGCGGAACCCCGCGAGTGGGACTGGGGCTTCGGCAATGCGTCCAGCAGCAAGAACACAGGGTCCAAAGCTTCAAGCCTCCAGTCGAGCGCCAACCACCGGTCAAGACGGATGGATCACTACTTTGTCGATCCGCAAGAGGAAGCCACGCTGCTGCGGGCACGCGCCCGGCTTTACGGAGATCAGGAGGACCGCGGTTCGTGCGGGTCCGAATACGCCGCGGAGCCGGTTCGCTACCGCGTCGAGTGCGAGTGGGACTGGGCACTTGGCGGCCGTTGCCGCGTCCCCACCGAGTTCTACTGTGCTCGGGCATCGGTGCCGCGGCGGATCGCTAGGGCTTACCTTCCGCGGGACGAAGTCGTCGAGTCGAGCCGAAAGTCTAGGCATAACGTGTCGGAGCAGGAGGTCGAGGCTCGCTCGGATCTCCACCAACGGCAGGTGACCGACCAGCTGTCGCTGCACACAGCCGGCGACGACCACCGGCATTCGAGGTCGCGACAGAAAGCGGCGAGATCGCAGGCGCACCGGCTCCATCATCGGCACAAGGCAAGCCTGCAGATCCTGACGGGGCTCGATATGCCGAGCGCCCTGCACGGCGAGGACGACAAGACCGCGACGCCGTCCTCGAGCAAGGCGCTCTCCCCCTTTGAGGGCGCCCGCGAGCATGCCCTGGGCTGCGCAAGGTCGAGGAGCGTGGAGCGGTATCGCAGCGCCAACTAGCTCGCTTCACCTTCGGCTCCCAGTCCATCCCCCAACCGTGGGCCCTATCAGGCTTCTCTCCGAGACGATCGAGGTGCTCTTTGGCCCCTTGATGGAATCGGGCATCGATTAGCGCTCTTCGTCCCTACCCCTTCCCTCTACAGCGATACCTTGATTGCCATCCTAACGACGATCCTCACGACCTCCGAAATTGTACACTTAATCAGTCCCGTAGCACGCACCGCAAAGCCAGCATGGCCATGTCCTCTTCTTTCTTCTTCATGTATGAGTCGCACGGCGGTCGTTGATCGCCCGCAGGGGCGGGACGGAGGGGTCAGGCGGGACCGGAGGTGTCGAAGTGCGGGAACCCAAGGGCGAGGCGAAGGGGCAGGCCGCAACGACTCCAATTCTTTTTCCCGCACGAGAAAAGAGGTGTGCGGGTGAAGGCGGGGGAGGCCAGCCAGGCCAGCCAGGCCAGCAAGGCCAGCCAGGCAAGGGGAGGCATCCTGGCGCGGGCGCCGGTCATCGAAAAACGGTGATGTCGATGATGGGCGGCCGCTGCGCTGCGTCCGGAAGAACGGGCGGGCGGACGGGCGACCGTGCTTGAGCTGGCCTCGCTCCCCGGTCGGCCAGCCTGACCCTGGAAGGCCCCTCCATCGCGACGTCGTCCCTGGCAGCTCGTTAGCATCGTCATTCTTCTGGACACCATCTATCCCTCACACCTTCGTCTCGTCCTTTTCGGCTTCGTCTCCGCCCCCTACACATCCCTTCTGCAGCGCCGCCCTCCCCACCTACTCCCTCTGTTTCGTAAGGGCTCCCTCGACGCACGATCAAAGATGATCAGCAGAGCGGCCGCCCTCTCTAGGGCATCCACCCTCGCCGCCTCGTCCTCAAACGTACTCAGGGCAGGCCGATCCTCGACCGCTTCCTCCGCCCGTGTGAGTGAACCCCCATCGTCTCGCATCTTGCACACACTCCTCGTCTATGATTTGACCAGCTCACCTGGTTCTCTTCCCCCTCTCTCCGACACCTCCGGCACGCACCTTGCGATACCCGTCACAGACCTACGTCACCGAGATCGTCAAGCCGCGCCGCTCGCTACCCGTCCGCCTCTTCCTATACACGACCGTCGGTGGCGCCGTCTTCTACAGCGTTTCGACCGTCGCCGCCCTCAACAATGACCGGTACCAGGACTTCTTCGTCGAGAGCGTGCCCCTCGGCGAAAAGATCATCGACTACCTCGATACCCACGACGTCGGCCAGGAGATCAAGAACGTCAACCTCGGAGGTTACGGCGAAAAGGCCATCGGCCTGA
This sequence comes from Pseudozyma flocculosa PF-1, assembly GCF_000417875.1. Taxonomy (NCBI): domain Eukaryota; kingdom Fungi; phylum Basidiomycota; class Ustilaginomycetes; order Ustilaginales; family Ustilaginaceae; genus Pseudozyma; species Pseudozyma flocculosa. The sequence continues at coordinate 1,648,604 of NW_006920869.1, forward strand.
CCAAGAACGCCTACTCGAGCGTCAGCGAGGCCGTCGGCCGGGTGGCCAGCGGCAACGAGGCGCCCATGGCCGGTGAGAGGGACGCCCGCGCCCAGCTCGCCGAGGCCAGGGAGCGCGCCAGGGCCGAGGCCAGCAAGGCGGCCAGCAAGGTCCAGGACGCCGGCGACGCGGCCAAGAAGGAGGCCGAGTCGGCCGTCCGCACCGTCCAGGACAATGCCGCGCACCTCGTCGAGAAGGCCAAGGCCGCCGCAGACAAGGCCGAGGCCAAGCTGCGAGGCGAGGTCAGCGCCAAGGGCGCCGGCAGCAGCGCGACCACCGCCGGCGACGACCGCGGGGTCCTCAAGAAGGCGTTCGACAGCGTCCAGATCATGACCGACATCGGCGCCAACAACAAGGCCTCGCCCTCCAAGAGCCGTGCGCCCACCACGCCCGGCGGCGAGGTCAAGGCGCCCTACACGGGCGAGCTGCCCGTCAACCACGAGCCGCCGGTGGGCTACGTCGCGCCTCGCAAGGACCGCGGCCTGCAGGCGCCCACCGAGTCGCAGGCCCGCCTGCGTCCCGACCCGGAGGCGCCCAAGCTGCCGCTGCTCGCCCCCTCGATCAAGAGCCTGTCGGGCTCCGAGCCGATGATTGCGCAGCTGGCCGACACCATCGACGAGCTCACCGTCTTCCTCAAGGAGACACCCTCGTCGGGCGCCAAGGCCAAGGGCGTGCTCGAGAGCGCGCAGATTGACCTCGAGCAGCTGAGCAAGCGGCTCGAGACGATCAAGCGCGAGGAGGCCAAGCGGGTCGAGACGAGCCTGGCGTCGCAGGCGAAGCGGTACGAGACGCAGATCTCGCAGCAGGCCGAGGAGGCGGCCAACAAGCTGTCGAGCCGCGAGGCCGACTGGCAGAAGAATTTCGAGGCGGAGCGCACCAAGCAGATGGAGGAGTTCAAGGAGAAGCTCAACGCCGAGCTGGCGACGCAGTCCAAGATCATCAACGAGAGGCTCAAGGAGGAGGTGATCGCGCAGGGTATCGAGCTGCAGCGCCGGTGGATGAGGGAGATCCGCGCCAAGGTCGAGGAGGAGCGGGGCGGACGGCTGGCCAAGCTCGACGAGCTGGCCACCGACCTCAAGGACCTGGAAAAGGTGACGCTCGACAACAGCAACCAGCTCGACGAGAACGTCAACGTGCACACGCTCTGGACGGCGGTGCGCGCGGTGCGGTCGGCCATCGACGACGAGACGACCAAGCAGCCGTTTGCCGACCAGCTGCGCGTGCTCAAGAACACGACAAAGGCGCGCGACGACGCCGTCATCTCGGCCGCGCTCGAGGTGCTCGACGCGAGCGGCGCGGCGGATACCGGTGTCGAGTCGTTTGTGACGCTGCGACAGTGGTTCACCGACAAGGTGGGCCCCAAGATCCGCGGCGTCTCGCTCGTCCCCGCGCCAGAGACGGCGGGCCTGCTGTCGCACATTGCCAGCGCGACGCTCAGCCCGCTCCTCTTCCACAAAAAGGGCCTGGTCGAGGGCGACGACGTGCCCAGCGTGCTGGCGCGCGTCGAGTACCACCTCGACCGCAAGGACCTCGACAGCGCCGCGCGCCAGCTCAACCAGCTCAAGGGCTGGCCAAAGACGCTCGCCGCCGACTGGCTCAGCGCCGCGCGAAAGAGGCTCGAGGTCCAGCAGGCCCTCGACGTTGTCAACACTGAGGCCAGCCTGGCCTCGTTGATGGTCGTTGGCAAGTGAGGCCGTCCGCATCAGGTCGGAGCCGATGCGAGCAGAGACGGAGAGAGTAGCTTAGAAGCGGCTGGCGTCGACCAAGCCCCGTGAAACAGCGTATCCCAGATCCGCCCTCCGCGTGTGTCCCGCGTGTGTGCGAATCTGGGCGTCGAAGAACGATTCCTGCCATAGCACCGTATGATCGAAAGCGAGGCAGTCGGGTCTGGGGCAGGTATTGGTTGTTGCATTACCGATGCGGTGCGAGGGAGCGACGTCCGCTGCAGGCGACGCTGTCTATGCTCAGGCAAACTCCGGAACGCAGTGCTGGCCAGGACCGTAGGGCTGGCAAATTGCAGCAGCGCGAAGGCGAACGCAGGGAAAGAAGAGGTCAAAGGGGGCATGTCAGTTTCGACATTCCCCTCCCTTCGCAGCGAAAGCCTAGGGTGCACCGCTCTGCTCACCTCGGAGGTCAATGCGGTCCTACCGGCAGCAGCCTCGGACGAGTGACGGGCGCTCTGCGGGCCAGGCTTGACCTTTTCGCCCTTTGCGAGCTTGTCGAGGATGTTGACCATAGTCTCGGGCGTCAGGTCCTCGTAGTAGTCGTCGTTGATCTGGACCATGGGGGCGTTGGCGCACGCGCCGAGGCACTCGACCTCGACGAGGGTGAACTTCTTGTCGTCGGTCGTCTGGCCCGGCTTGATCTTGAGGTGGTCCTGGATGGCGTGCAGGATCTTTGTGCTGCCGCACCCGCCGAGCATGCACGGCGTCGTCGTGCACAGCTGCAGGAAGTGCTTGCCCACCGGCTCGCTGGTAGAGGTGATCGAGGAATGGGAGGGAAGAGGAAGGCGAGGAGAGCAGGGGAAGAACATGGAAATCAGCACTCGTCTGTCTGCCTTGCTTAGAGGTCCAGAGCCAGCGGGAGGAGAGCAGCTTCCGCTGGCCAAGCTCAAGGGCTGGCTGCTGCCGGGTAACACGCACCGGTTGAACATGGTGTAGAAGGTGGCGACCTCGTAGACGCGCATCGGAGGCATCTCGAGTAGCTTTGCGACGTAGTTCATGACGCTGATGCTGGTCCAGCCGGAATTTTGCCTCTGTCCGAGGTCGAGGAGCGGGATGACGGCGGCCTTCTTGTACTGGGGCGGGTAGTAGCCGATGATCTCCTTTGCCATCTTCAGGTTCTCGGCGTTGAACTCAAAGGGGATGTCCGGGTTGTTGTAGTCGGTGTCGCGGTGGACGAACAGAGCGTCCGAGGCGCGGGCCGAGCTCGTCGAGAGGCATCGGACAGCGGTAGGTGCGGCGATGCGCGACGAGCCCGAGGCGGCCGCGGTGGCCAGCGACGGCGCGGCGCGCAGAAGGGTGCGTGCTGATGTTCGGAGGGCGGCCATGGCGATGTGCGTGTGTGAATGTGAGTGTGAGCGAGTGTCGTGGTTGACTGCGGAGGGGAGCGCGGATGTAGGTGTGGCGCGAGTGATGGCGATCAGCAAGTGCACTTGGAAGGATGAGCGGCGGCGGCGGCCTCGGCCGCTTCGACGGATGACGGCGGGGCGGGGGGGCTGACCTCAGAGGCGGGCGGGCTGGGGTGAGCTCACTCTTCTCGCGCGTAAATGAGCGGTCGCTCGAGAGGGGCGGTGGGTGCGTGCGTTTTGTAATCCGGCCCCGGTGATCGCCTGACCAATCTGGGCCAATTTGATTGGCCTCGCTGCTCGCCGGTGTCCAGAGCCAGCCAGGGTCAGGTCTGGCCTTGGCTGGCGGGCCGCTGCTCGTCGAGGCGCGCTTCCGAAGAATCTCCAATTTCCAACAGAGGCCCGCCTCGCTGGCTGGCTGGCTGGCTGGCTGGTTGGCTGGCCCGCTGACCGGCTGGTCCACCCAAGCCGCGGGGCGGGGCGGATGCGACCAGGTTGCAGTCAGGCCTGCCTAGGCCCGCGCTGGACCCGCAGTCAAACCTTCGCTCGCCATCACCATCACTTCGCCACCCTCGCCTCCTCGCTGATCGCCACCGCCCTTGACCGTCTTTTTACTCCGCCCTTCTGACCCAGAGGCGTCTCGTTCTTCCTTCCTCAACACCCACGACTCGCCGTTTTTTCTCGTCCCCCTTTCCGTGCACACTTCGCCACCCGCGCTCGCCACCATGGCTTCGCCCCTCTTCCGCACCGCGCTCGTCTCGGGCCGCGTCGCCACCACCGCCACCGCCGGCCTCTCGCCATACGCTACCGCCCAGTCGATCCGGCTGCTCTCCACAACAGCAGCTCGCCGCCTCGCGACGCCGCAGACTGGCCCCACCCAGATCCCATCAGGGCCTTCCGCCTCGCCCAACCCCATCGAGACCGCCACCATGAACGCCCAGTCCGCCTACAAGCTGGCGGAAAACACACCAGCCTACCCGGACTACTCCAAGGGTCCCTCTGCGCTCGACAAGGCCAGCCAGCTCTTCTTCTTCACCGAGATTCTTCGAGGTGCGTTGCCGCCTCCCCTGCATTGCCGGCAACAAGTTGGGTGGCGAAGCAGCGTAGCATCGTCCGGCTGACCCTCACACCCGCTTCCCTTGACGCTATTACTCTCTCGCAGGCATGTGGATCACCCTCGAGAACTTTTTCCGACCGCCATACACCATCATGTACCCCTTTGAGAAGGGCCCGCTCAGCCCGCGCTTCCGCGGCGAGCACGCCCTCCGCCGCTACCCGACCGGAGAGGAGCGCTGCATCGCCTGCAAGCTCTGCGAGGCCATCTGCCCCGCCCAGGCCATCACTATCGAGAGCGAGCCTCGCGAGGACGGCGCCAGGCGAACGACGAGATACGGTGAGCACTCCGGCCAGGCTCTAACCCCGCCCACCCCCTTTCCCCAAGGCTCCGCCATGCGCTGAGGCTGACCCGCCGTCTTTTCCTCCACCCTCGCCCGCCGCTACAGACATCGATATGACAAAGTGCATCTACTGCGGATTCTGCCAGGAGGCGTGCCCCGTCGACGCCATTGTCGAGACGCAGAACACCGAGTACTCGACCGAGACGCGCGAGGAGCTGCTGTACAACAAGGAGAAGCTCCTCGCCAACGGCGACCGCGCCGAGGCCGAGATCGCCGCCAACATTGCCTCGGACCACCTCCAGCGCTAATCTGCTCGGTCGGCCGGCAGCGCTGGTGACGACGAGGATGGCGGAGCGGCTCGCAGTCGCACCTGGCAAGCCTGCCTCCATGTCATCGAGCAACTGTATCGTGGAGGTGTCGCTTGTCTTTGCTGCTTCGTTCGATCGGCGCTTGCCAGCAGTGAATATACACCCTAGCCACATCTCTTGCCGTCCGTTGGGTCTTGCCCCATTCAAAGCTTAAACCGGCGAGGCCAGGGGGGCGCTCTACCGCGCCTCGTCTTTCGCCTCTGCGCCCGCATTGAGCACCTCTGAACATGCCGACCATTCGCTCGCCACGTCGGGCGAAAGGTAGCCCATGATGGTCTCGGCCGCGATCTGGCGGCGCAACACCTGTGCCTCTTCCGACGCCTCAGTGCCAGGCGCACCCTGGTACCGCCGATCAAACGACCTGGAGAGGGTGTTTGGTGCGCGCGCAAAGGTGTCGGGGCTCGCGAGGCGGGTGAGCTTGTCGTCCAGGAGGGCGTAGGCCTTGGACTTGCAGAGTCGGTAGGTCGTCGGACCGTCCGGCATGGCTGTTGCGCGTGGGATCAACGAGTCAGAGCCTGAACATCCGAGAGGGCCAGACAAAGGGAGACGAAGAGAAGAGAGGAGGGGACAGGACTCACATTGAACCTGACAGCACCTCTCGACGGTCCTCTGAACGAGGGGATGCGCACCGAACGAGACGATATCCTCCCACGACTCTTCACCACCATCCTCCTCCCCCTGAACTTGACCGGTACCACCGCCGCCAGTAGCGTTGCTTCCGGCCCGTTTTCGGGCGGAGTCGAGGTACGCTGCGAACTTTTCCCTTCTCCTGCGGTAGAAGACGAGGGCGGCTTGATCCCAGATATCGTCGTAGGGTAGGAACCTCCCCTCTCCATCAGGGCCGTTGGGGAGGATGGAGAGGATGGAAAGCACGAGGAAGAGGGGCGATAAGGGCGTGAGGAGCGTGAGGGTCGAGGGGGTGTGGATCTGATTCGATATCCCCGCGTCCTCTACCACGCCGCCACCGCCGCCGCCGCCGGAGGAGGAGATGAACCAGCTCCGTGCGTTCTTTTCCTCGCCTCCGATCGTCGTCTGCTCGTAGATTGCTTCAGGACAGGGAAGGAAATAGACTGGAACGTGGCTTCGCGGGTGAGGCAGAGTCAGGAATCGTCTTGTCGCTGTCGTCGTTGCCGCTGTCGTTGTCGTCGTCGTCGTCGTCGTCATCGTGGTATCGGTTGAGGTGGGTGCGACGACGAGCGAAGAAGGATAGGCGAGGAAGAGCGTCTTTCCCTCCGTCGTCGTGCCTAACGGTGGTGGTGATGTTGATGGTGCCTGCATCCTGGTGTTTGTCAGCCAGTCGTGGTGTGGTGTGGTGAGGGGAGGTGAAGTGAGGTGAAGCGAAGTGTTGGACTCGGCGCGGATTCCAAAGTTGCTTTGGAATCAGAGTCGAGGCCAGGCCGGGTGTCGGTCACGCTCGTTTCTCCGGCACGCGTCGCGTAGAGCCTCGGGTCGGAGCTCGTCCATGTCCACCTCGCCCTCAAACTTCTTCTACGTCGACAGGCAGAGCATTTCGACCCTCGCAGGCCCGAACAAGGCTCTACATCTAGCTAGAGTCGTTCTTTGGTCCTTGAACCTCGAGCGACTGCACGGATCAGCAGCGATAGCAAGCAGGCGGTCTCGATTGTGCGGGCGGAAGGTTGCAGGCTCGACAGATGATGGCGGGTATTCAAAGACAGGCTATGCGACGTGCGAGCAACGTGGCAGCAAGCAAGGAGCTGCAACGGCGGGTCAGAGGGCGTCAAAGTTGATGGCGTGCACCGCACGCTTCCTCTCCCGCTCATCTTCCCTCTGCGACGGCCGGCCAAGGCGGCGCACGACAAGAGCAGGGTAGGGGATGGTTGGTCAGCATGGGCATCTGCGATCAGCTGGATCCTGGCAAATTCAGCGAGCACTCACCCTTTCGTTGAGATGCAGCACGACGACAATGACGGCGAGCCCAATGATCGTGGTGATGAGCACGACGGTGACCCACGGGATCCAGTCGCCGGGCGAGAGGTAGAGCTGCTTGGTCCACATGCCCGGATCGCCGCGGTCGGCCGTCGTCGGATCGCCGCCCTGCCACGGGTTGATGACGACCTGGCTATTTGGTATGATGCCCTCGACGGCGAGGTAGTGCTCCTTTTGCCGCCGCGTCGACCCGATGAAGAGAGACTCCACGTAGTTGTTCGTTCGCCCCAGCCCAAAGTAGCTGTAGGGCGTCAGCAGCGAGCGGTACGATGTCTGTGGCAGCTGTCCGACTGCGGAACGCGCGCAGCGACGAGTAGAGAGGTTCGAGGGTCAGCTGCAATGCTTGCATTCGTCTCGTCGAAGCTGCTCGGCAGTCCAGCTCACCCTGCTGCGCTCGACGGATGCCGTTTGGATCCAGCACGGTGAACTTGTACGATGCACCTCCGTAGTTGGTTCCCCATGGCTGCCGGGTCAGCAGAGTAGAGAAAGTCGGAGGAGACGAAAGGTCAGCATCCGGCCGCAGTAGCACGCAGCGTTTCGGCGTGCACTCACCCTGAAACGAGGCTGGCCTTCAGGCTCGCAAAAGCTCTGGCAAGCCCCGTTGAGCGCTGCACAATGAGAGTTCCAAGAGGTCAGGATCCGTTCTCACCGTCGCCAGCGGACGCGGCGCCTCGCCTCGCTCAAGACTCACTGAGCGACTTGAGGAAGAAGGCGTCGTAAAAGTAGTTGTTCTGGATGAAGGTGACGCGGCGGCTGCCGTCCTTGCCGTCGCCGTTTGCAGGCTTGCGCTGCAGCATCAGATCCAGCGTACCCTGCAGATGGACCGGCACATGCGAAAAGGGCCTGGCGGTTCAGCCGCCTCGACCACAAGACAAATGCATACCCCACGCGCGCCAAGCTGCCACTCACATCCTCGTCGACGTCGATCCAGCTGACGGTCCGCACGTCGTTGAACCCACCCAGGACTTCCGCTCCGTCCTGAACCTTGATGAACGTCCGCCCGTCTCCCTGCCCACCGCCCGCCCTGCAGCCGAGCTTCGATCGGTCAGAGGCGTCGATCTCGCTGCAGGCCTCGTTCTGCAGGAGGTGGACTCGCGTCTCTCCTAGACCCTTCGCATCGTTTGATCCACCTCCGCTTCGCTTCGCAGGCACCGTCACGAGCGCAATGTCCGGGTGTCCGTCTTTATTGAAGTCGCCGAGCTGGAGTGCGGTGGGCACAGCCGATCCCGATGGCGCCAGGGAATCTGCGGCCAGATATCGGGCGTCGCCAGTGAGACTCTGCAGCGGGACCCGAAGTAGATCCTGTGAGGAGCGGTGCGAAGTTGGCCCGAGAAGTCAGGATCTATCGGGAGCAGAGTGCACAACAGTCTGCCATGACAACGGCGCCAAAGCCGCAGCGCCACCTACCGAATTATCATCGCGGATGGAGAAGTCGAAGCGGAACTTGTCGTCGGCCGTGCACAGGTCCTGTGGGTCCCGGCAGGTCAGAGGTAGGGCGCGCCTTTGCAGACCTTCCGCAGTCGCCTCGTCGCTGATGCTGCGTCTCTTTGCTGCCGCATTTGAGCCGGGCCCAGATCCGAACAAGCCGTCGCTCTTGATCGAGCAGAGTGGAACCTGACGGTTATAAGCGACGTTAATGAAGCAGTTGTCGCCGCGCGAGTCGCAGGTGGGAAAGATGACATCAATCGTGCCATCGCGGTCCATGTCGGCAAAGCTGAGGGCGCCTGTGCCCGGTGGCAGGCTCCCACTCGTGGCCAACGTGAAGCCAGATTCGCCGTGCTTGGTCTCTGGCTTTGTCGCGGTCCAGATCTGGTAGGTGAGCTGGTCGGGCGTGCCGCAGACGAGGAAGAGATCGGCTAGGCAGTCGCCGTTGAGATCGACATAGGCGGAGCTGTGCGGATTGGACAGCTTGCAGGCGGGGGCAGGTCCGTTGGGCGTGAGGAACGGTGCATCGACAATGTCAAAGGCGTCGGTGCTGGTGCGATTCGACTCGGCCAGCAAGTTCCTCCACAGCTTGAGAGACGAGCCATCGGAGCCGGGCGCTGCGCCCATTCTCGACGAGGGATGCCCGAGGAGATCCATCTGCATGTCGCCCGCTGCGTCGATTGAGAGCGGCTGCGCCAGGGTCGACGGTGGGGCCGGGATCGGCTGCTGCTCGAAGCCCGAGCCATCGGTAGTGCCGAGGTAGACGGACATGTTGAGCTCGTCGGAAGAGGAGGCGGTGGCCGACTGAGACATGACGAGGAGGTCTAGCCTGCCGTCGTAGTTGAGGTCGGCCGCTACGATGTTGGTCGCTGCGATACCGGGAGGCAGCGAGAGGGTGGCGGCCGCCTTTGGTTCGAAGCTGAAGGTCTTGTGGTTCCACTGGTGGACGGCTATGGACCTGCGATCTGAATCGAGGGTGATGGCGTCGAGGAACTGGTCGCCGTTCCAGTCGCCCCATGCGACCACCTGTCCGGTCAAGCGGTCGAGGCCGAGGGAGCCGGCATTGATGAGGCCCTCGTACTTGAAGCGCTTGTCGCCGAAGCCGAAGAGCGCATGGGAACCTGTCGGGACGAGGGCTGCCGATGCCAGAAGGGCCGGCAAGAGGCGACCCCGTCTCCTTGGGCTTCTACGAGTCGTTCTGGAGGGCCGTGATGGCGATGTTGTCGCGGTCGAGGTCGAGGCTGAGCGCGGAGACGGCATGTTGGTCGTTGCGAGCGGTGCCATCAACCCGAGAAACCACCGCCTTGCCCGTGGTCAGGACGAGGGAATCGGCGAAGCGACGCTGAACAGAGCCGTATGGACGATGGTATGCGACCTTCGGCTGAGCTGTAGACGTCAGACTTGCACGCGAGCTGTTGGTGACGGTGGTGACGGGTGGTGGTTGCAGTCAAAGGGTCATCGGAAAGGGTCCAGGCACGGATGGCCGCGTACGGCCTGCTGGCCTCGGGTCCATCAGAGTCTTTGGCCGGCGCCCGCGATTCGCGCCAAGCTGGTGTGGAGCAACACGGCCGGCCAACCCAAGTCAGCCAAGGCAAAAAGTCCGTGCGCTGGCCTCGGAACCGCCCTCAGCCTGGCCTGGCCTGGCCTGGCCTCGTCTGGCCTCGTCGACCATTTGCCAGCCGGCCGTCAGGGGGCAAGCGCAGCCAAGCCAGCCAGCCAGCCAGCCCCACGCACCGTCGTCGTCGCATTCAGATTCGCATCTCCACCACCGCCACCACCCCCTCGTCATCAACACACAAACACCTCTGCCGCCCCTCTCTGGCGTGTGTATTCCTTCCACTATCCTCTTCACCCCTCGCACACACACACACACAGCTTTGGGATCGAGCCAGCTCGGCTCCCCCTCCCCCTGTGTCGTCGTTGCCCATCATGGCGCAGGAAGAGAGTCCACTCCGGTCGGCGACCATGTCGCTCATCCAGCTCTACATCCCCACCGAGACCGCCCACGCAACCGTGCAGGAGCTCGGAGAGCTCGGCAACGTCCAGTTCAAGGACCTAAACCCGGACGTCTCCCCCTTCCAGCGCTCCTTTGTCACCGACATCCGCCGCGTGGACGAAATGGAGCGCCGAATCCGCTTCCTCTACGCCCAGATGGAAAAGGAGAGCGTTCCCGTCAGGCCCCTCGAGAGCGCCCTCCCCTTTGTCAACTTTGGCTCTGGCGGCCTCAACGGCTCCCGCGGCCCGCAGATGCTCGACGAGCTCGCCGTCAAGCTGCGCGACCACGAGGAGCGCCTCGGACAGATGAACGGGTCCTACGAGACGCTCCAGAAGCGCCTCCAGGAGCTCGAGGAGGCAAAGCACGTCCTTCGCGAGACCGCCGTCTTCTTTGACCAGGCAGAGGGCAGGCAGGAGCAGGTCCGCGCCAGCACCGACGACGCCAACGCCCCCCTCCTCGACGACGTCGAGTCGCGCGCCTTCAATGTCCAGCGCGGCGACGAGGGCGGCGGCGGCGGCTACGGCACCTTCGACCTCGAGTTTGTCGCCGGCACCATCGAGCGCAGCAGGATGGCCACCTTCGAGCGCATCCTCTGGCGCGTGCTGCGCGGCAACCTCTACATGAACTATGCCGAGATTGACGAGGCGTTCGACGACCCCACCAAGGACGAGCCCGTCCGCAAGAACGTCTTCATCATCTTTGCCCACGGCGCCGAGCTGCTCGCCAAGATCCGCAAGATCAGCGAGAGCATGGGCGGCACCCTCTACCCCATCGACAGCAACGCCGACAAGCGCGAGGACAGCCTGCGCGAGGTCCTCAGCCGCATCGAGGACCTCAACAACGTCCTCTACAGCACCAGCGCCACCCGCCGCACCGAGCTCGTCAAGATCGCCGAGGTCCTCAGCGCCTGGGCCGACATCGCGCGCAAGGAGAAGCTCACCTACTCGACCATGAACAAGTTCCTCTTTGACAACCGCCGCAAGACGCTCGTCGCCGAGGGCTGGTGCCCCACGAGCGACCTCGGATCCATCCAGCTCGCCCTCCGCCGCGCCACGGAAAACGCCGGGACCAGCGCCGCCCCCGTGCTCCAGGAGCTCAAGACGCACAAGGACCCGCCCACCTTCCACCGCACCAACAAGTACACTGAGGCGCTCCAGGGCGTCAGCGACAGCTACGGCATCGCAAAGTACAAGGAGGTCAACCCGGGACTCTTCAACTTCATCATCCTCCCCTTCCTCTTCGCCGTCATGTTTGGCGACCTCTTCCACGCCTTCCTGATGACGTCGGCGGCGCTCGGCATGATTGCCTTTGAGCGCAAGCTGGCCAAGGTCGACGACGAGATCCTCCAGATGTTCTTCTACGGCCGCTACATGATGCTCATGATGGGCACGTTTTCGATGTTCACCGGCCTCATGTACAACGACGTGGCCAGCAAGAGCATGCACCTCTTCCACTCGGGCTGGGACTGGCCCCACAAGAACGGCACCGTCGAGGCCGTCTCCAACGGCCACACCTACCCCATCGGCATCGACCCGGCGTGGCACGGCGCCGACAACGCCCTCGTCTTTACCAACTCGCTCAAGATGAAGATGTCGGTCATCCTCGGCGTCGCCCACATGACGCTCGGCATCTGCCTCAACGTCCCCAACTACATCCAGTTTGGCCAGAGGCGCAAGATCTGGGCCGAGTTTATCCCGCAGATGCTCTTCATGCAGTCGCTGTTTGGCTACCTCGTCTTCTGCATCGTCTACAAGTGGAGCATCGACTGGTACGAGACCGACGCCAGCGGCACCGTCTTCCGCAACAACCCGCCCGGCCTGCTCAACATGCTCATCTACATGTTCCTCAAGCCCGGCGACGTCGACCCCAAGACGGCCCTGTACCCAGGCCAGGCCTTTGTTCAGACGGTCCTGCTGCTCGTCGCGTTTGTCTGCGTGCCCTGGATGCTGATCGCCACGCCTTACCTCGAGTGGAAGGAGCACAACCAGACCAAGGCGCGCGGCTACCGTGCCATTGGCCAGGGCGACGGCTCCCGCGGCCTTGGCCTCGACGGCGGCGACGATGACGACGACGAAGAGGACGGTGACGAGTCGACCGGCCTCGTCCAGAACTCGCGCTCCAACAGCCACAGCGCCCCCGGCCACGGCGGCGGCGGCGAGAGCGGCGAGATGGAGGAGGAGCACGGCTTCGAGCTGGGCGAGGTCGTCATCCACCAGGTGATCCACACCATCGAGTTCTGCCTGGGCTGCATCTCCAACACGGCCTCGTACCTGCGTCTGTGGGCCCTCAGCCTGGCCCACGCCCAGCTGTCCGAGGTGCTTTGGACCATGACGATCCAGAACGTCTTTGGCATGACGGGCGTGGTGGGCGTCGTTGCCACCGTGCTCGCCTTTGGCCTCTGGTTCATCCTTTCGATCGGCATCCTCTGCGGCATGGAGGGACTCAGTTCGATGCTGCACTCGATCCGACTGGTGTGGGTCGAGTTCGGCAGCAAGTTCTACCAGGCCGGCGGATACCAGTTCGAGCCGCTCAAGTTCTGAGCACGTCGGCCCGGTCCTCGTAGAGATCCTCGGTCAGCGCGCGTCGTTCTGCCGCCTGCCTACGTCTCCTCTCCTTTTCCCTAACCCCAAATCACATCACCGACCGCTTTCCTTTCTTCTCCGTTGCCTCGTAGCACGCATGCCTGCTCAGCCGGGAATGGCAATCAACCAAATGATCTCGACTCAGTCGTGTAAGTTGCGTGCGCCTGGAGCTGCTGGATGCTCGACGGGCAGCGACCCGGTACCGCTCCATCGGGTCCCTCTTCCATCGGGGAGGACAGCGGGACCGAAGAGCGGTACACGACTTGCTCGCTCCTCCGATCCGAGGGACCAGGGGGGTGTTCCATCATCGTGATTCGAAGGGTGGGCCGATGGACGGTCAAGTCGTGTCTCAGTCTCACTAGCTGGCTCGATGCTTCTTTGCGGGGAAAGGGGGAGCCCCAATCCACGTTCATGAACGAAGGCTTTTTTGTGGGGTAAAAGGAGCTCCCATTTGCTCGGCAGGCTCGAGGATGGAGTAAGCTCTGGGTGTACGTACTGTACATACCGTAGCTGGCAGTGATGAGCGTCCCTACGCACATGCTCGACCGTCTGTGTCTGTATCACGCACGCGCTGTGGATGCCGATGTGAACTGACGAGGCCAATGCGGGGTCGACAAAGGTAGGTAGACGGCGCGTGCCTGCCTGCCTGCCTGCCTGCCTGCCTTCGTGCTTTGTCTGCCACACACGCACACACACATCTGCATTGCTGAATCACCTCCATTTGATCGCTTCCAGCGGATTGGATCTTGAGGTTGGCGCGAGAGCTGGCGGTCAGGTGGTCGTTAGTCGGTCCCCCTGGTCCTCAGCTCCAGAGCTGGCTTTCGGCTCAGCATCGCGAGCCAACCCGGAACGGGAGGGAGCAAGAGATGTTTGGTCTGAGCTATCGCCGCCGAGGCGGATGCTTTTCGCTAGACGAGCCCGAGGAAGAGGGTCAAAGGCGGCAGCCCGTGGGGATCGCAGTATCTGATACGTCTCGAGAGCGAGGACTTCTTTGTCTGGGCAGAAAGATAGGAGGCGCGGTCGGATGGATGACGAGCATCTCAGCTGATTCCAGGATCGACGAGCCGAGGACGACGCCAGATCGTTGTACGTGCGTACGTCCGTCCTGATCCATCACCATCACACGATGGTTGAGCGGCTTTCCGATGCCTCCGGACGGGCGGGTGCCCCTATCCCGAGCGCGCGGAGTCGGCTTCCCTCGTCAAGCTGGCGCGCGGGACGAGGCACAGGGTAGAGCAGCGCGCGGTCCGACCTATGTACCTCCCTGTCCGCCTGCCTGCCTGCCTGCCTGCCTGCAGGCGCTTGCATAGTCGTAATACAGGTACCGTATGGTGTTGTTTGACCCTCCGATCCGCCAGACGAGAGGCACAGGAACCCGCGCTACGATGTCGTGCCGCTGTGCGGTACAGACGGGGCGGAGATGGGCGACGAAGGACAGACGACCTCGTCACGATGGACGGGACCAGGATGGGAAACAGAGAGGTCCGAGGACACCCCCCGTGGCTGGACCCGTGGGTTCAGTCGGCCGTCGTCGTCGTCGTCGTCGTCGTCTGCCGTCGCCGTCCTTTTGGTCGCTGCTTGAGGCCTGATCGCCTCGAGGGACCGCTGTATGTACATACGTACCACACGATGGCAGGTGTTCGACGAGCCTTGTCCTCTCACATGCCAATCTTTGCCGACCGCTGTCGTTGTTGCCCACGCCGTCATCCGCTCGGGAGCCGAGAAAAGGATGCTCGATCTCACTTTTCTCTCCTCGCCAAGAGACAAGCCCCACGTCTGGATCTCGTCTGTCCCGCCCACTTCGGTTGGGGCTGAAAAGTGGCCTTCGATATTGCAGGGAAAATGGCGGTCGTCGAACGAGCGGGGGACGAGTAAACTCCAACATGTGACCCTCTCTGGTCGTCGCACGCAAGCGGCACTGCCGGCACACCGACCAACGTGGCTGGCTCGTCTGCATCCATCCATCTCTTTCTCAGGAACGTCGACCGCCATCGACTACACGAGATGGCAGCCTCGCACCACGACTTGCTCGCGTGACGGGCCACTGACAGAGGCACTTCGATCGACAGCTTCCTTTGGAGTGCCGTCTCAATTCAAGCGGACTCACTTCTGTGGCCCCACAATCTGTCTGCCCAGCTACAGAAACGGCTCCCACCTGGCCGTAGTCGAGGGCAATCAACTGCGGCCGATAAAGTGTTGGAAGGGCGTCATGTGGATGAGGGCTCCTCGGCAGGCTCCAAGTGCCTCTGCACCGTCGCGGTCGCCAGTTGATCGATCCGGGGTCGCTGTCTCATCCGTGCCATCTCCGCTGTCGAGTCCTCGTGCAATTCCATGTCCGGTCGATATCGTCGGTCATTCTCGTTTTGCCAGACTGGAGTGGGAATGGCGCGTCGAGCTGAGCTCAGAGCGGAATCCGGTGTCCGCAGTCGGCCGACTCGCAGGGAGGAATGCAATCGTGCTCAGAAGTCTCAGTCGGTCCCCTGTGTGCCCTTTGTTTGTCAGTACCGATGGAAGCACATCCCGCCCACTGTGCCCGCAGAGCACCTGCCGCAGCACCATCTCCGTCGGCGACGACGACGCTCAGCGGTCCCGTGTCCGAGAGTCCGAGGCAAACAGGATGGAAGGATCCTTGGCTCGCTCATTGTGCATGCGAGTAGCGCCCCGGTCCGGTCAGAGCAGCGCCGGCGTCGTCCCTCGACGACAAGCAAGCACGAGACGATAGATGGAGAGGCTCGGCTGAGCGGGATGCGTGCGTCCCTTCGAATGCAATCGATTCCAACTAGCGCCGATGCGGATCATCGTTGTTCGACGGACCCTCTCCACTCGTTCCCGCTAGTGTATGTGGCCCACCTGCCTGCGCACATGGCTCCCGCTGAACATGACGAGGTCGTACATGGCGGACGGCGCCGCTGTCGCCGGTGTGCCGGGTGGCTCGACCGCCAAGCTGCTTGGTGGTACAGCGAGCGCGCCGCGGCGCACCATGCTGCCGCTCCATCGATCGGGTTCGAGCCCGCAGTAGCGTGTCGATAGACTCAATCGGTCAAGGATGCAGAGTCAAGGGTCTCTCGAAGGACTTTTCTGGATGGGATGAGGGGCGCGATGGGCTCGAGTGGCCCTAGCGCGGATGCCAGCATGATCGCGGCCGGAAGCTCCGGACCGGGGCGTGCCAGGCCATGCTCTTCGCAGCAGCAGTCACACCACCAACCAACCGGCCGCCCTTCGTCTGGACGCGTGGGGGAAGAGCGAGGAACCAAGCAAGGAGGAAAGGGCTTCATCCTCCGCTGCCACGAAGCCTCGGCCGTAACGCTCCTCCCGCCAAGGAATACCGGACCGCCGAACGAGGCAGAGGCAGTCGCGACCCACCTCGCTCCTGCCATGACAGCGGGACGAGGGGCTGTGCAGGTTGCAAGGAGGATACGGTGACGGGCTTGGTCTCGTTCCCTCGGTCACGCCTGCGCCCGGGTCGCTCTGGTCGCTCTGGGCGTACGGTGCAACGTGCACGCGCGCTACTCCGCCCGCCATCGAGCATGGACCGCAGCGCCATCCTGCGTACCGATATCCGGCCTGGCCTCCATCGATCTGTTGCTTGGCCTTTCCATCGAGGGGTGCGTTCCGGTCGTCGTTTGAGCGACGATCCATCGATCCATACATGAACGCCCAGACAGGCAGGGCCATGTCATGGATCGACATCTGTATGGGAGGACGCCTTAAATTAGCGGTGGCGCAATTGGGATCGAGTGCAGAAAGCCCCGCTTGTCGATGGAGGACCGGCGTCGACGTTGCGATGCGATGCGGTGCGATATCGATTCGAGCGGGATGGACTCAGCGATGCCAGGGAGGATGAAGCCAGCCCAGCCAGGACGCTAGGGCGAAGAAAGGGTTGGACGATAAGGAATGGCGAGCGGCGCGAGGCCGGCCCAGGCTGGGTTGGCCTGCCAAATTTCGAATTCCAGTCGACTGACCGGCCGGCGATATCCGCTCAAAGTCGGCGAAGAGCCCAGCGCGCTCGATGGATTTCTTTCGTATTTCGCTCGATGCCCTCGCTCACCATCATCGATAGCGCAACGGAGCCGGTCAGCACCGTACGCTCTTCTAATTAGCGCTCGGTCTAAGCGCATGTTGTCGACCTACGTTCGCCTTCATGGTTTCGACATCGGGGCGGATTGCTTTGAGCTCGTTTCTTCGAGCGGGCGGCATGGGCTCGTGTTGCCAGGCCCGGGCTGGCCTAGTCTAAATCACCCACGGCGTCAGGCATACCGCACGTATATGCCGACGGATGGGTAGGGTCATCATATGGCCTGTGCACATCCTGGGTGACCTATCTGACGACGAAGTGTTGGGGATGGGTGAGGGGGTCGGTGCTCCATGCCGCCAGGGAGGGGGGGAGCGCGTGTGGACGGGCCAATGAATTCCCCCACGGTCCTGTCGCGCGCGCTCTCTCTCCGCATCCTCAGCTGATGTGGATTCAGCTGTACTCTGAACCCCGCAGGTCAGAAGTGGACCACATGATATGTGAGATGCGGAGGACGTGTGCTCGCTCGAATGACTCAAGCAAGGTGAGCCTTGATTTTTTTCTGGATGGTCCGTCGAGAGCGGGGCCACGCACTTCAATACCGAGGCAGGAGTGGGAGCGCTGGCACAGAGGGGTGCCATGCGCAGAAGGGCGTACGGTATATCGAGCGGGACGGATACAGGGCGCTGCGCTGGGAACGTCTCGGCGTCTTGGAGCGGTGCGAGGAGGACATCAGTTTTCCATTCGTCGAGCCGGACGAACTCTTCAGGCCCCTTTCCCGCGCTTCGGGTAGGCGGCAGGCACGCCACCCGGCCTTCTCTTGCTCCCGACCGACCAATTGACCGACCGAACTGCTGCGCCGTGTTTTCGCCATCGGCTGCGCATGTGCAGCCTGGTGCACCTCACGTCCGACCGTACACAATCTTTCCGGAGCTGGTGTACGCCGTGCTGCTTGTGCCTCTTCACCATGCCGAGGTCGCCGTGTGTTACAGAGCTACCGAACGGGGCCAGAGGGAATACGCCGGTCGCATACCATACAACCCATCTCTTCGTAATGCCAACAGGTAGGCGCCGCCCAGCCTGGCTCTACGCTTCTTGCTTGTTCCTGCCTCGTACCTACACGACAGAGATTTCGCGTCGGCACAAGAAGCCACCGGGTGACGGCGTGCTCCTCGCTCGGGGTTGCACGACTCAGCAAGCAAGGGAAAGGGGCAAGCAAGGCAGGTCAGGGGGCGCTGACTTTGCAACCCTTCTGCGGCTGCGGAAAAGCCACGCACGGGCGGGTGCGGTACCTGTACGGCAGCAGCATGTGTTCCCGAAGCTCAACCAGGTCAGTCGTGCAGCCATGCATCCGTGGCCCGTCCCATCTGGCGCCCGTACATACCGTATCCGCCGCGTCTTCCGCACACGCGCAGGGCTGGCGAGCACGGCGGAGGGTAGGCGCAAGGATGAACGTCTTCTTCCCACCCTCACGCCTCGACAACCTTGCCACGCCACCAGCGCCGCCGGACGCCGACCAACACCAACTTGCCCACATCCGCCGCCTTGTGCTCTGAAATATGGCGTGGCCATCTCTCCAGGCCGATTGTCGCGCGACCCTGACATGTCGCAATCCTCTCCTTGTTTCGCCGTCCTGTGCTTGATGTGTGCATGCTGTAGCAAGCGAGAACAGACAATGGACCAGACCCCGGCAGCCTGGCCTTCGTGCCGCTCGTCGCCGCCAGTCTGCCCCGCCTTGCCGTGTTGCGTCCGCTGCTTGGTCAAAGCGAAGCCCGGCTTGCCTCGTCCCGGCTGCTCCCTTCCCCGACGCTCCGAGGCCCCTGACAGTAGGTTGCTTCTAGCGAGAGTCATGGCGGCGACAACCGCATTCCCGCCCCCGGCTGCCGAGACGCCGTCGAGAGCGGAGAGCAAGAAGGCTGCGGGGTGTTCGCACGTCGCTGCGCGGCCGAGGTCAACCTTCGCCAAGAGCTGGTCATTGTCGCCCGCAGCTCGCTCCCCCTGTGCGTTGGTTGTGACCCCGCTACGTATGTATACATATGTTGGACATCTTGCTGGGCGGGGACAGCCAGGCTGGACGTACGTGTACTGTACACGTACTCGCGCCAAAGTCGGCCTCTTGCAGCACCGCTTCGGATGTGTTTGCCGGCTGGCTGCAGCAGGAACGGAGCGGCAATTTAGGCCACCGGCAGCTGAAGCGTGGTCGGATATGTGCCTCGGTGCTTTAGACGAGGTCGGGTCGGACGGGCGGGACTGCCCCTGAGAAGCCGACCGGACCTGCAACCACGCGAACAGTCGGGACCCCTGCCTGGCGGGCTTGACGAGGCAGGAAGGCGGCTGCCTGCCAAGCATCAAAGGTCTGCCCTTCGCTTCGGATCCGCTCGACGGTCAACGTCCACAGCATGGTCCGCGGGCCGCCGTAGAAAGAAAAACTTGATATGTCCTGTGGCGGCCAACGAGATCGTTATCGTCGGAGCTGCCCGCCCGTCCGCCCTCCTGCCCGCCCGCCTTGCTGCGCCTCTTTTCGCCATCCGGTCCATCGAGACAGATTTGAAAATGGCGACGCAACGCAACGCGACGCAATGCAACCCGACGGCGGTCCGCCCCTTCCGCTGCGCAATGAGCGGCTGATGCTGACGCCTCGGTGCGAGGGTCCGTCTACTTTGGAACCCCGCGGAAAATGCAAAGAGTACAGTCCCTCCTAGCGGCCCAATGTTGCGCGTTGAACCTCGACGACGACGACAATGTACGGACATCCTTTGCAGGTTCCGCGTCGGGATCAGGTAGCTCCTGCGGCCGACCTTGATCAATGGCGGCCGGCACCGCAGCGCCGAGCGGCGGGGAGCGACGAGTCGGAAGCAAGGCAGGCGCTGTCGGTTGAGCTCGCGAGACCGTGCTAAGGAAGGGCTTCGCTCGGTTGCTTTGCGCGAGGAACGAGGCAGGCTACGGCAAGTCGGCGAAGGGGCTTGGTCGCAGCAGCCAGGTGGCGAGAGCCCGCTGGCGAGCAGCGTGGCATCGAGGGGCGACGACAAAATCCGCGCCTGGGCGGGCGCGTTTTCGTCGCTCCTGAGGTGTCAGGCGAAGCAGGGCAGGCCTGCACACTTCGATCGATGGAAATCACTTTGGCAGCCGCCCTCGTCGTCAAGGAGCGTCGGGTCCGCCTGCTCAGCTGCATAGCCTTTTGGCCAGCATGCTGAGCGGACAGCTGATTTCGAAGCGGTCTTTTTGGATGCCCCGTAGTGAGCCAAGTGCCAGGCGAGGTGCAGCGACGACACAAGCACCGAAGCGTGCAGCGGTCAGATGGGGGACGGATGCAGGATGGTACCGTCCCGACGTGTTGTCGCCGAGGTGGACACCGCTCGCTCGAGGTGATGGCGGGCAACCGACTCTTTTCGACTGGCGAACAAAGGCGCGATGAGAGAGCGGAAGGGGGAAAAGACAGAAGGGGGGCCTGCGGTACAGGTACAGTACGCCGCCCGTCGCTTTGCGTTGCGATGCGTCTGCCTGGCAGAGAGATGGGGAGCGCTTGCGACCAGAGGCTGGCTTGCGCCGTACCACACAGGCCAACGGGGCTTCACATGCATGCCGGTTGTGGTCGCAGCTCGACGCACCCCGACTTCGAGCCCCGCCGCTAGCGGTCAGGCAGGCAGGCAGGCCCCCCTGGCTCCCGCTTCGCCTCGCCCACCCCGGGGTCGGCGTAGGGTCGCAACAGCACCGCGCTGACCAGAGATCTCTTTGTCTCGCCGGTGGCTGCTGGCTCCTTGCACCAACCACCCACCACCGCGTTCACCGTCCGCGACGGTGTCTCTGGTGGTGGTGGTGGCGGCCAATCGCCTCGCGCCTTTCCGTTCTTCGAGACCATTCTCTGCTATGGCACAAAGGTGCCTGACTACCATGACACTCTAACACAGCACGATGCCATGGAAGCGAGGGGAATACGCACACGATGCTTGGTTGCGGCGACGGTATCCCTGGAGGACCGTCGTCCGCTGTGCGCGTCGATGGCAAGAGAGGTGGTGCGGTGCAGAGCCCAACGTACCCACCCGGTGACAGCTGATCGGACGATGCCGCCCTGCCTGCGATGCCATGCCGAGGCTGGGTGGCCTGTTGCGTGCTGGCCGAGTGGCCTGCCAAGCGGGAGCAGCGATGGTGATGGCGACGGACGGTCTGGCGCTGGGCTGCGGTCCGGCTTCCGACTTGGCAGGGCAGGCGGCACAGCGCGGCGTCGAGGCAGGAAATCGACAAGCTGAGCCAGCCAGCAAGCACGCAGCGGTCACAACGGCGGCGTCGGCGAGATGCAGGGCCATCGGCGAGTGCATCCGAAGAGACAGCAGGCCAGGCGCTGCAAGGCATGCGCGCGCCATCGTACAGCCCCCAGGCCAAGCGGAATCTCGAATTCGTCGCTGCCTGGCCGGCGTGGGCAGGACTGAATTTCGAGCGAGGGCCCATGCAGCAAGGGCCTGTTTCGATGCGTGTGTGCGCTTGCCTGCCTGCGTGCGAGCGTGCGTGGTTTTTGTTTTTGGTCGCCCGCTTCTGCTGACGCTGAACTGCTGGTGGCCGTCGGTGTGTGCCTACCTGCTGCTGCCTGCACGTCGACGAACGACAACGGAACGGGCTCGGATTGGCCGTCGTCGTCGAGGTCGTCGCCGCCGTCGTCTGGTTGCATGCGAGCATGCCTCTTTTGTGGCTGTCCCCTGCTCCTTGGACCTCGGCAGCTTGCTTGCTTGTGTGTTCGGCGCTGGTCTGAAGCAGAGAGAAGAAAGCGTGGTGTCGGACGCGAGCCGGGTGGCAGCGAGCGAGCGAGGGTCGAATTGGCGGCTCGGACCGCCTGGGAAACTTTTTGGGCTGGCGCTCCCAGCCCCGGCGTCCTCCCCTGGCTGGCGTGGCTTGGCTTGGCTTGCCTGGCTGACTGGCTCGAGACTCCGTGGCCCCGCGCAGCAGCAGCAATCGATGGCGGGGCCAGCGAATTGGCGCCAACCGGCCAGCTGCAATTTTCTGAAATTTCGCCCGCCATCGTGGGTGGGGAACGCGCGAGAAGTGCGTCGGCGTAGTGTGTGGGGCCAGCCGACAAAGGACGGTACGCGGGGAGGGGATTGGGGACGGGGGCGGCTGCTCTCTGCAGCTGTTGTCGCCGCCGTTTGGTCGCCTGGTGGCCTCACCTGGCTGGCTGGCTGGTTGGCTGGCTGGCTGTCTGCCTGCTTGCTTTGGACAGCATCAAACCATGGCCATCGCCCCCTGCTTGCGTGCCCGTCTGGCGAGCACCCGTTAGCCCTCCTTGCTTGCCTGCTCGCCGCCCTCGTTGTGCTTCGGCCTCTTCCGTCGTCGACCAAGAAGAGAGGAACGCAACGCTACGCTGGGGGCCCTTGGCCTTGAGCATCAGCGCACGCCTTGGCCATCCTCGTCGGCCCCCCGCCCCGTATCATCCAGATTCCGGCTGAGCCATCCAGCCTAGCCAGCCCGCCTGCCCGCCTGCCCGCCAGCCAAGAAATTTCCACCTCTGGGAGGCGCCTCGTTACCGTTCCTCTTTTCCCCTCGCCCACCAAGCCCTGTGTCGACCACCTCCATCCTGCCCACCCAGACTTCAGGTGCTCGCCGCCGTCGCTGCTGCTGCTGCTGCTGCCGCCGCCGCCGCCGTCGCACCCAGCCTCCAGCGCGCTCCACGGGCATCAGCAGCCACCCATCGACAGCTACCGTAGGTCGCAGAGTTTCCTCGTGCCACCTCGACCTGCCCCCCTCGCTCGTCGTCCTCCATCCCCTCTGGCCGCCTTGTTGGGGCTGACACGGTACGGCAACGTCTCACCGCTTGGGTCTCCCCTCGCCCTCGCCCTCCCCTGTATCGCCGCCAGCGCTTTCTCCCTTTCTTCCCCTTTCCCCCCTCGTCTCCAGCGGCCCACCTCGTATCGTTCGACCTCGTCCCTCGCTTCGGACCGTCGTTCTGCCTCGCCTCGCCTCGCTCCCTCTCCTCTCTCTCCCCCAGCCGCTTCCGGATCCTGCGACCCCCAGACTTTGACCAAGGGATCGCCATCGGAGTCGCAACCGCTGGCCTGGCCACCTCAAATGTCAACCGTCTGATCGCCTTCTTCTCGCCACCACCACCACCACCACCACCATCAACATCACCCTAGCCCTAGTCCGACCTCTCGCCACCTTCGTCGGTCGCCGATTCTCTTTCGCGGCCGCCCTCGTCGGTTCATCATCCCCTTTCTCGACCTCGCGATCCAGCCCGCCGTCGATCAGCACCGCGCGCCGGTCTCCTTGAGCAGCAGCAGCAGCAGCAGAAGCAGCAGAAGCAGCAGCATCGGCAGCATCATCCAACGTCGCCGTCTTCGGTCTGACCGAGCTGCATCTGCCGGACCATCACCTCTGCTCGCGGCCCTTCGGCTCGTTCACCGATCGACCGCTTTCGCCCTCACCCCGATCGCACGGCACCGGCATCGAGCCCGTGTCCTTGAACCGACCTAGGGGGGCCTTTGCTTGGGACTGCGGCATGCTGTGCAACCCCGGCCTTTCTCAATCGTGCGGACCGTTTGATCAGAGGAAAGCGGGTCCAGCAGACAGCGGCTACGACTTCTACCCATCCTATAGCTCGGCCGCCATGCCCTCGCCCTCACCGAGACAGGAGACGGTGAGCCTGTCGTTTGACAAGGCGCCGCAGCTTGCCGCGTTGCAGTCGTCCGCCCGGCCACGCAACCACGTCCGCAGCATCTCGATTGAGCCAAGGATCCACGCCCAGAGTGTCTTTGACCGTAGGGCTCGCGACCGCGCCGGCTTCCTGTCGCCGCAGGAGAAGATGGAGCTCGAGCTGGAGCGCGAGGCCGTCCTGCAGATCCAGAACGCCCAGGCCGCCAAGCGACGCCCCAAGATCATGCGACTCACCCCTGCCTTTCCCAACTCGCGCAAGGCCGATGCTGGCGCCAAGTCGCCCAGTCCGCCTTCGAGCGCGGCCTCGTCGATCGTCACGGCGAGCGAGGAGGAGCTTGCCACGCCACCGGGAGCCAAGATCCCATTCCCTGTCGCCAAGGCGCCCACCTCTGGCGGTCTCGCCATGCCCTCGACAGCTCCGCCGCTCCACCCCGCATCTCGCAAGGCACTGGCCCTCAAGGCAAACAGCCCCGGACCTGAGGTCAGCGGCCTTCACATCGACATCGCGTGCATCCCGACGCCCAGCGTTCTGGACCAGCACGCCGCCGCGTCGACGTCGACCCTCCCCGAGCTCATCCGCAAGAAGTCGGGTGAGCCCGTCAAGTCGTCGTTGAAGCAGTACCCCTCGTCGGCGCTCTTCAACTCCAGGGCCTCGAGCGACGCTTCGATCCCAAGCGCCACCTTTGCGCGCGCCAAGAGCGTCCCATCGACGCCCAACGTCCCCAAGGCGGTACACTTCGACAGCCAGCTCGAGCACATCAAGATCTTCCGCGTCAAGGGCCGCCCCACGGCCGTCTCGCGCGAAGGTAGCCCCGAGCAGACCGAGACCGAGACCGAAGAGGAGCGCGAGTACCCGTTCTTCGGCCAGCGCCGCGGCCTCCCGAACAGGCAGGGCTCCGGGGCCAAGACGCCCTCGCCCACGGCGACGCCCCCAGTCGAGATGGAGGAGCAGCTGCTGCTTCGCCTTCCCAACTTTCCCTCGTCGGCGCGGCTCTCGGTCGACCGCGATATCTTTCTCGAGCGCGTCTACCTCTCCGACGACCTTCGCTCCGTCAAGGGTACCGTCCAGGTCCGCAACCTCAGCTTCGAAAAATGGGTCGCGGTCCGCTTCACGTTGGACCACTGGGCCACCGTCAGCGAGGTGTCGGCCGAGTACTCGGAGAGCATCAAGGATGGCGATGCGGACCGCTTCGTCTTTTCCATCAAACTCAACGAGCTCCTCAATTGGCCGCGCGGTGCCGGTCTCCAGGACACCAAGACGATGTTTGTCTGCCTCCGCTACACCGTCAACGGTCGAGAGATCTGGGACAACAACGACGGCGCCAACTACCAGCTCGACTTCCGCAAGCGCCAGCTCCCTGCGCAGGTGGCGAGCTATCCGCCCGCGGGTGAGGTGGCCAAGACGGCGAGCGCCAACGGCGGCACCCTCCCGCGCCGCTACACGACTGGGGCCACCGCACCGCCCACTTCGCGCATCATCGAGATGGGCAGGCGCTCGGGCGTCCACGGCCAGAGGACCAAGGGCGACACGGTCATGGAGCAGCTGAGGCGTGAGCTTGACCGGCTGCGGTCGGACGAGGAGGACCACGACGGCGCTGTTCCGACTTCGGGCAGCTTCATCCAAGAGGTCACCAAGCGGCGTTCGCCGCCCGTCTCGCCCGGCGGCTCCAACCAGCGGGCAGCGTCTCCGTCCGTGTGGACTGCACGTTACGACTTCGGGGCATCGCTTCGCAACCCGAAGAGCGGCAGCCGCACTACCGACGCCGGCCGTGCCGCCGCGCTCGACTACTTCTCTTCCAGGCCGCCGCCGTCGGCCACGAGCCCGATCCGCTCGACCTTTGTCGTCAGCGCGGCGTCGCCCACGGGCTCCAACTCGGGCTCCAACCCCGGCTCGAGCGGGTCCACGCCGCGTATCACGCCCAACCCGTCGCCCAACTTCCAGCACAAGTTCGGCATGCTCAGCCCTGGCCTCGACCATGGCGTCGTCCAGCACCAGCCCGCGTCGACGTACGCCAACACGTCGCCGTCGGGCAACACGCTGACGGTGCCGGAGCCCGTGTCGTCGTCGTCGTCGCACCGCTTCTACTCGTTCCCGCCCAACCGCAGCACCTACTCGCCCGGAGGCAGCTGGGCACCAGACGCCAAGAACGATGATGGTCCCGGCGATCGTTCGCCCTCGCCTCGCCACCTCGGCTCAGTGATGGTCAAGCCCGATGGCCTGGTGCTCGAGGACTACACGCCCGACGGCAGCCAGGCGTCGCCAACATCTCTGACCGGCTCGCCGAATCCGTTCTCGCCGGCCATGTCGGTCTCGTCGATCGAGTCGGACACGACCGTGGGCATGGTCTCGTCGGACGACGCGCGCAAGTCGCTTGCCGATAGCTTGGACCGCCTCAGCCAGATGCCATCTTCGCGCTTCCTGCGCGACGACGCGCTGACGCCCGGTCCGAGGCCCTCATCGTTCGCCGCCGGCGACACGCCTGAGTCGCACGGCTACTCGCCCTCGCTGCCTTCGAGCACGCACAGTCCTTCGTCCGAGATCATGACTCCAGACGACCTGATTCGTCCGACGAGCATGGCCAGCTTCAACGAGCTGGTCGCCCGCTTCTGCTGGAACAGCGACAACCAGCTACCCACCGCAAGCAGCGACCTGCACGCCCTTGGCAGCCCCTCGAGCCCAACCGACGCCTCCGGCAGGTCGACTCCCACAGCCGTTGCTGGGCCCCTGATGTGACGCGAGCGCCACCTGCTTCGACCACCGTCCCAGGATCCATCCCTCCCTCGACACGGACTGCTCCCCTTGTGGACGTCCGTCTCGCCTTCGCACTGTCCATACTCCTACCGCCACCTCAACATGCAACCCCATAGAGCGAAACGGGCCGCCTCCGCGGATCAGACGCAAACATACACGAACGCAATCTCGACGCGGCGCATCCCCCGCATTCCGCTCCGGCACACTCAGCAAGCTCCCCCTCCCCTCATCCCGATACACATACAAGTTCACCGACCGATCGACCGACCTCAGCACGACTGTTCCCCCTCGCACGCTTTACCAGATTTCCGCCTCAATTTTGCAACGGCTCTTACACGGCACGCATGCCGTCCACACGCGCAGACACACCTGTCATCTCTGATCCGGACCCGTCCAACAGCCTCCGCTTCCCTTCCGACGCAATGAGTCCCGGGCATTCTGCCCACTCGCAACGCGCTTTGTTATTGTCCAGCCCCTCTTGCCGACGCCCCCCCCCCCCCCCCCCCCCCTCCTCCACGTTTTCACCGCCTCACGCTTGTTTACGGGAAGAAAGCACAAGAGCAGAAGTAGCAGCAGTAGCAGCAGCAGCAGCAGCAGTAGCAGTATCAGCGGCAGGGGTGGGGCACTGGCGGCAGTACGGTGGTGGTCGCGGCGATGGCGACGGGTGCGGCTGCGACCCTTCGGAAGCGCTCTGGCTGGTCACGACAGGCCGCGCCCCCGTCTTTTTCGCCTCGCCCGCCTTCGGTCAGAGTCGACTAACCCTACTGCGCCCCGCGCCGCCCTCTGCGCTGTGTACCAACGAGATTTCATGTACTTTTATCACTCTTCATCTCCGCCCCCCACGTCGCCGCTCATGTTCTTTACGGATTCATGACCTGTCCCGCCCTGGTAGCGTCAATGAATGGCCCGACACGTTTTCAGCGCGCTGCCTGTGGTGGCCTGGCTTGTCGGTGAGTGAGGCTGCGCGGTGGCGGATGGCGGGCGGTGGGCGTCGTATGGGCTGCAGCTGGAAGGCTGGCCTGGTCGCGCGGCCCCTCATGGCAAGCTGGGTGACCAAGAAGAACCCTTTTTGGTGGGCGGGCAGGTGGAGGAGAGACAACTTTGGCTTGCTTCTTGAGCCTGGTCAGGGCCTGCCTGGCTTGCCGGCCGACCGACGCGCCGTGGTGGGGGGTCCCCTCCCTCCCTCTCCTCTCTCCCGTTCCACCACCACCACCAACACCCGCCGCTCCACCACCACCGCCCTCGGCCCCACACCCCGCCCCATCTTCCTCACCATCACAGCCTAAATCGGCGACATCGCATCCACCACCGCTCCGCCGGTCTGTCGCGCTTCTCACAACGCCACCAACGACCTTTCCCTCGGTGTCGAGAGACCCACAGTACGGCCTTGTCCTCCTCCAAGCACCACTTTTTGACGCTTTTGTAGGGTTACTTACAGATCCCCGAATCCTCTCCCCCGCTCCTCTCCGTCCTCGGTCAAACGCGCTGCAACAACTGCATCCTTCGCCTCGCCTTCCTCTCCCCTCTGGCCTGCTTCGCCTCGCCTGCTTCCTCTTCGCCTTTTCAAAATGGTAACGCAGTCGAGCAGTGCCAGGCCGCACAAGCGCTACCGAGACGACCGACCCGAGTCGGATCGCGAACATCGCAAAGCGCCTAGAAGACAGGAACAACGTCACGGCCATCACCGACCGCGGCATGAAGCTGACAGGGCCAACCAAAGGGGCGGCACAGGCGGCGAGCATAGGGGCAGTTCCATCGACGTGGCACAAGGCAGGGCGTACGCCGACCACGCCGAGGAAGGAGAGTGAGTATCGTTGCCTGCTGTCCCCCTTGAAAATATCCGACAATACCGCTGACACGAGATCGCCTGCCATTTCCGTCGTTGAACCTACTGCCGATGCCTCGATGGCGCAGGATCTCCAGCAGCGCAGCCGCAGAACAGGAGGGCAGGGGAGACGTGAAAGACGACGCACCGGACGACGTCGACTACGACCTCGACGACGATCAAAAGGCCGAGAAGCTGCTCGAAGAGAGCCGGAAGAGGCGGCAGGCCATCCTGCAAAAGTACAGCGCCACCGCATCGCCCATCTCCAGCGCCGGCGCACCTTCGCCCGCGCAGCCCGCATCCGTCACTGTCCCTCAAGAGTCGAGGACGGAGGCAGCGCAGAGCACCAACACTTCCACTCGTAAGTCTGATCTCCATCTCGCCTGTTTGGTATCTCGTCGGAGGGGACTGCGAGCTGACACCGCATGCCCTGTCATGGCTACCCTCACTCCGCCCAACCCCCGTCAGCTCGCATGTCCGGCTTCTCCCTCGCAAAGGACGATGCGGCCATCGCTGCCGACGCCAGAGGCGCAGACGGCATCTCTGCAGCCGACTACAATCCCGACCTGGACAAGGCCGAGGACGAAGCCAAGCAGCAGCAGAGGCTGCGTCGTAACCTTGGCCTGCCGTTGGGTCCCGTCGGCGGCAAAGGCACCGCTGCACCCGACACGGTCGGCGGCGTCGCCGAGGGCCTGGGCGAGCCTGTAGACAAGCTGGAAGACGAGTACGAAGAGATCGAGGTGGACGATGACGACGACGTCGACGACATGTTCGCCCTGGACGAAGACAGGCCCAAGAAGAAGAAGGTCATCCGGGTGCCCAAGGGTGGAAGCGCGGCCGTAGCGCCAGTGAGTAAAGAAGCGGCCGGGATCCTGACCACAATGCAGGGAGACGGCAGCTCTCTGACCGTACCTATACGACCATCTGAATACACACTCGCTCGCGCTCAGATGCTGCAAAGCGACGCGGGCACGAGCGCGGCCACGCTCAACGACAACTGGGACGACCCGGATGGCTACTACCGCATCATCCTGGGCGAGACGATGGACCGGGGCCGCTACCAGGTGTTTGCCAACCTTGGCAAGGGCATGTTTTCGTCAGTCGTCAAAGCGCGCGACCTGCAGAATGGCGATCGCGAGGTGGCCATCAAGATTGTGAGGATCCAGGAGACGATGTACAAGGCGGGCCTCAAGGAGATTGGCATCCTCAAGAAGCTGGCCGAGCTGGATCCCGAGGACAAGAAGCACGTCATCCGGCTCGAGGGCCACTTTGAGCACCGCGGCCACCTCTGCATGGTGTTTGAGTCGCTCAGCATGAACCTGCGCGAGGTGGTCAAGCGGTTTGGCAAGGACGTGGGCCTCAACCTGATGGCGGTCAAGTCGTACGCGCACCAGATGTTTGCCGCCCTCTGTCTGCTGCGCAAGGCCAACCTGATGCACGCCGACATCAAGCCGGACAACATCCTGGTGAGTGCGCAGCCTCGCCCAAGCTGCTTGCCTAGGTGAGAGACAAGTGCCGGTTCTGAATCGTCCGTGTGTACGCCCCGCGCAGGTCAACGATGCCAAGAACCTCCTCAAGGTGTGCGACCTGGGATCGGCGTCGGATCTGAGCGAGATGGAGATCACGCCGTACCTCGTCAGCCGCTTCTACCGAGCGCCGGAGATCAGTGAGTCGGAGGACGCGGATGGGAGCCGTATGCGCGGCCGCTGAGGCTCGCAACTGACGAGGGCCAAGCTCGTTCTCTTCCCTTTACCTCGCCGTTCTACCTGCTCCGCTTCAGTCCTTGGCCAGCCGTACGACTGCGCCATCGACGTGTGGTCGATCGGATGCACTCTGTACGAGCTGGCGACGGGCAAGATTCTGTTTCCTGGGCGGTCCAACAACCAGATGTTGCTGCTGATGCAGGAGCTGCGGGGCAAGTTTACCACCAAGCAGATCCGGCGGGGTCAGTTTGGCGAGCAGCACTTTGACGACACCAACGCGTTTCTCAGCCTGGAGCGAGACAAGAGCACTGGCCAGGTGAGTTTGCGGGTGTCGGCCCTAGCGTGGCGGGCTGCTTGCATCGAACGTGTCTGACGATGTCCCAGCTTCGTCGTCCAACTTTGCCTGACCCCCCTTTTGATGCTGCTAGGCTGTGGTACGACGGGTGGTGGTGCAGAAGCCGACAGAGGACCTGCGGGCGCGGCTGCTCCCCGGCAACGCGGCCAAGAGGCTGCGCGAGGGTGAGCTGCGGCTCAACAACCACTTTATCGACCTGCTCAACCGCTGCCTCGAGTTGGACCCGTCGAAGCGCATCACGCCCAAAGAGGCGCTGGCGCATCCGTTCCTAACGTCGCCGTAGCGCGGGCAGCGGGGCCGTGTACGTGTACACACACGCACACACACACACACACACACACACACACACACACGAAGGGCAGCGTTAGATGGCATCGTGCCCTGTTTGTCGAGACGTCTGCAGCGATGCCGCGATTGCGATTGCGATTGCGATTGCGAGGGGCAAGCCGAATGCAAAAAGATGAAGAAGCGACGATGGGCGAGCAGCGTCGGTGACTTTGGAAGGCTCGCAGGGGTCGCGTGGGCAAAACGGGCGCCGGGTGGAGGAGGGTCCGCCGGCTGCAGGTGGGTTGGGTGCGTTTGGGCCAAGTGGCTGGCACCCACGGCGGGCGTCCGCTGGCACGCCGAGGCAAAGGCAGGCCGTGGCAGTGCAGCCCAACCCCCACCCACCAACTCCTGGCGCTCGTCTCGGGGCCCACCTCTTGATCCTCACAACGGTCTGCCCCGTCTCTTCCTCGAGTCGGATCATAACTACATCCGTCCCTGCTCTGTGTGCTCTGCCAACGTTACGGCCTTTTGTCCCTACCCTCCACCTCGCACCTCGCACCCTCGCACCCTCGCACCCTCGCACCCTCGCACCCTCGCACCCTCGCACCTCGCACCTCGCACCCCTCCTCCGGCGCACCTCGATGGCAGCCACCCGCATCTGGCACGACAAGCTGCAACAGGCCACCGACACCGCCACCCAGGCCACCAAGCTCGAATTCAACCGCGCCTACTCAGAGGCATTCGAGGCCTACGTCCGAGCGGGTCAGCTCTACCTCTGGCTCGTGCGCAACCTCCACGACCGCTCACCGCCGCAAAAGAGCGACTCGGATGCCCACGTCGGCACCAGCAAGGATGGTGCCGCCCTCCTCTCGTCGTCGTTCCGCTCCTCGCTCTCGCTCGAGCTGAGCGATGCAGAGATGCGCGACAGGCTCAAGAGGTCGGCGGCCAAGGTCATGCAGAGGGCCGAAAAGATCAAGAGCGCACGCAACGACGTCCGGCCCGTCGACCGGCACGCCCTCAGCTTCGAGGAACAGTCAAACGCCCTCGCCGCCTCGGCCCGCATCGGTCGCCTCGCCTTTCCGACATGGACCGATCCCGCCGACGACGAGTTTGACGCGGGCCCAGGCATCTACCTCGACTCGGATCCGCAGCCGGCGCTCTCGCCTACCCAGCTCGAGAACCGAGCCAGCTACAGGCGACCGGGCCGGCGGCGCCGAGATCAGGGTGCAGCCGAGGGCGAGGGCAACGGCGGTATCGGTGGGCTCGACGCCGACGGTTTCGGCCGGCCGCTGCGCGGCAGCGACATCGTCCAGGACGTCGTCACCGACTGCAGCTTCGTCGCCGCGCTCGAGGTGGCCGCCGAGCACGACCGCAGGTGGCGCACCCGGCTGGCGACGGCGGCCCTCTTCCCCAAGGATCCCACGGGCTCGATCCGACCCAGCCCAAACGGCAAGTACATGGCCCGTCTGACGATCAACGGGACCGCGAGGCGGGTCACGTTCGACGACAGCCTTCCGTGCTACCCCGACGGGACGCTCATGTGCGCCACGTCGAGGACCGGCCAGCAGACCTGGCCGGCGCTGCTGGAAAAGGCCTACCTCAAAGTCATGGGCGGCTACGACTTCCTGGGCTCCAACTCGTCCATCGACCTCCATGCCCTCACGGGCTGGATACCCGAGCACGTCTTTCTCCGCCACGCCGGCTTCCAGCGCGAGAAGATGTGGTGCCGCATCTCGGAGGCGTGGTCCAAGGGAGAGTGCATGGTCACGACGGGTACGGGCCACTTTGGCGAGCAAGCCTCGCCGGCGTACGAGGGCCTGGTGCCGAGCCACGACTACGCCGTGCTGGCCCTCATCGAGAGGTCCGGGCGGCGCTATGCCCTGCTCATGAACCCGTGGAGCCGGCCCATCGGAAAGCGGCCGGGGCTCGCCGTACCCCTCGACGAGGAGCGTGCCATCCTGGCAGCACAAGCGGGCCACGACGGCCAGACCAGCGACGGTGGCTTCCTCGTGACCTGGGACGACCTCTGCAGCCACTTTGATTCCATCTACCTCAACTGGAACCCGGAACGGTTTCGACACCAGCTCTCGATCCACTCGACCTGGAAGGGGACCGGGGCTACAGCCAACCCGCAGAGCGTCGGGCAGAATCCGCAGTTCCGCCTGTCGCTCGAGCCCGACGAAAAGGCGGGCGCCGGCGCCGGCGCCGGCATCGGCATCGACGCCACGTCGACGACGGACGAGACAGAAGTGTGGCTGCTGCTCGTCCGCCACATTGAGGGCAAGCAGTCTCTGGCTCCCGACGGCGAGGGCAACTACATGGCGCTGCACGTCTTTGAGCACGAGGACCGGCAGCACCGCGTCTACAAGCCGCGCGAGTCGAGGCGGCTCGGCTCGTACGTCGACGGCACCCACAACCTGGTCCGCGTCAAGGCGCGGGCGCCCACCAGCAGCGGCGCCGGCAGCACCGCCTACACCGTCATTGTGTCGCGCCACGGGCCCAGCAGCAACGTCAGCTACTCGCTCTCGGCCTACTCGTCGGCCAGGATGAGCCTGCGCGAGCTGCCCCACGCCCATCCCTACCACGAAAAAGTGTCGGGCTCGTGGTCGGGCCGCTCGGCCGGCGGCAACGTGACGCACCCGACGTTTATGAACAACCCGCAGTACGCCATCACCATCTCGCCGCCGCCATCGTCGTCGTCGTCGTCGTCGTCATCCGCCGCCGCCAAGCCCGCTGTCTTGTGCAGCACAGCCATCGGCACTGGCCCGTTGGTGACCACCTCGGCAGGGCCTTTGACGTCGTCCTCTTCTTCTTCTTCGCCGTCGACGCCGGCCACGGTTGAACGGGGCGGCAGCGCCGAAGCAGCGAAGAGCAGCCTGCTCGTGCTCGTCGAGTCGGCGCGCTCGCTGCCGATCCAGGCGCAGCTGGTGTGGTCGTCGGGCTCGCGCATCTCGCACTGCGTCGAGGGCGACCTGGCGCTGTCGAGCGGCATCTACAGCCACGGCATCGCTGTGGGCGAGAGTACCTCGGTGCAGCCGGGCACGTATACGCTCGTCGTCTCGACGTTCCAGCCGGGCCAGGTCGGGCCGTTTGTGCTCAGCGTCGAATGCTCGACGCCCATCCGGATCCAGCCGATTCCGCAGGAGGGCGCAGGCATGTACGCCCGGACGATCCGGGGTGGCTGGAGCAAGGCGAGGGGTACCGCTGGCGGACCGCCCAGCTCGGGGGCGTACGAGGCCAATCCGCGCTACAGGCTCACAGTGTCGCGGCCGAGCACCTTCCTGGCGCGCCTCAAGACGGTGCCTGTCCAGCAGCGTCTCGACGCTACCGCCACCACCGGGCACAGCGGCGGCGATGGTGACAAGCTTGGTCCAGTCGACGGCGGCGACGAGGCGGGAAGAACAAGTGAGCGTTTCCGTCCCTATATCAATCTCTCCCTCTTTCGCCTTGTCGAGCCGGGTGGCGGTGGTGGCGGGTTGGGGAGGGAGGTGGCGACTAGCGGGCCGTACGTCGACCACGTCTGCGGCACCGCCATCGAAGCGACGCGGATACCCGAGGGCGAGTACGTGCTGGTGGCGAGCACGTACACCAAGGGGTCCGAGGCCGACTTCACCATCGACGTCTATCTCGATCGGCCGATAGAGTTGGTCCAGATCCATGCGTGACCTCGGTGCCCGATGTCCGTCGTAGCCGCGGGGGGTGGGAAATACGAGCTTGTGGGTCGATAGAGGGCCCGTCGAGGTTGACGTCGTGCGTGCGTGCGTGCGTGCGTGCGTGTGTGTGTGTCTCTGGCCGGGGCTGGCGAGGTGGCAAGAGATGGTCACTGAGGACGAGAGGGACGGGCGTACTCGTAATAGTGCGGTCTGTGACGGGGCCAAAGAAGAAAGTAAGAAGATGGAGCTTGTACCGTTCGTCAGGTGCCTTCCTTCATCGGAAGTGCAAAAGGGGGAGCTGGAGACTTACGCCAATTCGGCCAACCAGTCCTGTACCGTCATCGTCGTCGAATGAGGGGTCAGGATCGTGAAGGATGAGCACAACAAGGCACCACAGGGCGGGCGTCGAGACGGATCAGTTGACCCGGAACGGAAACGCCAAGACAGGGCAAGGGGAGGATTAGGCCACGTACCTGTTCGATGGCGGTGAGATCGCGCATGAAGCGTTTGCTCGTCTCTACGACTTCGTGGTAGATGACGAACTTGGTCGATGGCGAACGGTTGAAGAGGACAGAGGAAGGGTGGACGTGTAGGACCTGTATCCTCCGTTCGGTAGGAAGGTGGGTGGATCAGCGTCGGGGCCATGATCTTCGTACGATCCGATCACCTCGAAACCCCAAAGCCGACGAGACGGGGAGATGAGAGGAAGGACAAACTCACCGAACCTTCCCTGACGCTGCGATATGACCCATCGGGCATCATCCTAGCCGCATTCTTAAAGTAGCCGCGGACGAGGCACCTCCGTATCCTCCCCCCGGCATCCTCGTCGGCCAAACAGCTGACGACGGGGAGGTCGAAGCGACGCAGGTACTTTTCAAGCTGCGAGCGCACATTGACGGCGCGCGAGAGGGCCTTGAAGTTGAGCCGGTGCGCGGCGCACCACCGCGCCGACGACTTGCCGATGCGCGGATCGACGAACGCGTTGAAGACGTTGAGCAGCGTCAGGTGGTCGCCCTCTTCGGCGGTGAACTTGCGTCGTTCCACCTCGCCCTCTATCCCGGCCTTCGACCGCCCTTCGTCTGGGATGATGAAGGGGTTCGAGACCGAGGTCATTGCTGCTATACTCAGCATCTCGGCGCTGCAGCGGTGCGATGCCGAGTCGAGGAGCTGTGAGGGGATCGATACGACGGCAGAAGAGGGCAGGGACGCGAGGAAGATCGCGTCAGCTTGATCGAGGCGCTGCGTGGCCGCGACCGACCCTCACTCACAGTCTTGGCCAGCATCGGATCGACCGGCATCTCGGCCATCTGCTCGCCCAGCGGCTTCGTCAGCCTGCCGTGGTCGTCCAGCACCTCGAGGCTGGCGAGGAATTCCAGCGCCTTGGCCATCATCTCGACGGGCGGGGCGGGAGGCAGGAACTCGAACCTGGCCAGATTGTCGATGCCAAGCGCCTTGAGCTGCAGCACCTGCATCGAGATGTCGGACCTGCACATTTCGGGTGGGGTCGCAGCCGGAAGCGTCGACAGCGCCTCTTCGGGAAACAGGCGGTAGCACTTGCCGGCTGACGTGCGCCCCGCTCTGCCCGCCCGCTGCGTCGCCGAGGCGAGCGATTCGGGCACCACAGAGAGCATGTCCATCCCCGTGCGGTGGTTGAACGTGCGCAGCTTGACGAAGCCGCAGTCGACCACGTAGCGTATCCCGTCGATCGTCACGCTCGCCTCGGCAATGTTGGTGGCGACCACGACCTTGCGGCTGCCGCGTGATGCCGGTGCAAAGATGGCCGTCTGCTCCTCAACCGTCAGCCCGGCGTGGAGGGGTAGCAGGTCGAGCCCAAGCGATCCTTGCGGAAGGTTGAGCATCCGATCCGCCAGGTCCTGGAGACACGTGTCGATCTCCTCCCTGC
Source organism: Pseudozyma flocculosa PF-1 (assembly GCF_000417875.1). Lineage (NCBI taxonomy): Eukaryota > Fungi > Basidiomycota > Ustilaginomycetes > Ustilaginales > Ustilaginaceae > Pseudozyma > Pseudozyma flocculosa. The sequence continues at coordinate 1,684,534 of NW_006920869.1, forward strand.
CCGTGAGGAAGACGAGGATGTCGCCTTGCGGTTCCTGGAGGTGGATCTTCATCACCGTGTCGGCGGCGGCGCGCACATAGTCTGAGCATGCCTCGGTGGCGTAGGCAAGCTCGACGGGATGCATCCGACCCTCGAGAGATACGATGGCTGCCGTCTCCTGCTGGCGCTGCTTCTGCTTCTCGACCGTCGAAGGAAGCTCGTCTGGCGAGAAGAAGTCGACGAAGGCCTGGGCGTCGATGGTGGCGCTCGAGATGATGATGCGCAGCTCGGGCCTCTTGCGGTGGATCCTGACGGGACGACGACAGGGGCAGGACGAGCAGAGTCAGCACATGATCCAGGAAGGGGCGGGTTCGAGCGTCGCGGCAGGCTCACTTTTTGAGGATGGCGAGGAGCATGTCGGTGTAGGCGCCCCTCTCGTGGGCCTCGTCGATCATGATGACCGAGTACTTGCTGAGCAGCGGGTCCCGCATGCACTCGCGGAAGAGCATGCCGTCGGTGAGGTACTTTATGCGGGTGCGGGATGGATGGGAGCAGTCCTCGAAGCGGATCGTGTAGCCGACCTCTTCTCCGAGGACGGTGCCGACCTCCTGTGCGACTCTGGCCGCGACCGAGGTGGCTGCGACTCGGCGAGGCTGGGTGCAGGCGATCTGGTGGCCAGATGAGGCCCATCCGGCTTCAAAGAGGAACTGCGGCAGCTCTGCGTGCCAAACGAAGCGGGGAGTGTGGTGCGGAGAGGGGTCGGTCAGCGTGAGAAGGATGTTCCGTCGTGAGAAGAGGGCTTCGGACTCACGGGTCGTCTTTCCACAGCCCGTCTGACCGACGACGACGGTGACGGGGTACCTTTCGACCATGTAGAGGAGGGTGTCCCTCTGCTTGAAGATGGGCAGGTTCTGCCTGGCATCCTGCACGCCCAGTCCGGCATTTTCCGTCGCGATCGAGGACGAGAGTGAGGGGTCAAAGGAGCCTTCGCTCTCGGTGGAGCGGTCGACGGAGCTGCCTGTTGCGAGGCGGGTGGGAGGGTGCGAGAGGCGATGTGAGTGAGGCTAGGTGAGATGGCGAGGCACAGGGGCGAGTCGGCGGCTTACCTGGCCTGACTGTTCCTGGCTTCCAGAAGGCCATGGTGGCGAGGAACAAGGGGCGATGAGGCAGACTGCCTTGGGGAGATGGAAGAAGGGGGGGGATTGGTATTGGTCGTGGTTGCGAGGGCCGGTTGGAAGTGCTGTGCCGGGCTGGGCAGGGCTGGCGGCGCTCGGCCCCAAAAAAGTCCCCTGGAAAGTGGAGCCAAATGCACGCGTGCGCCTCTCTCTCTCTGACGCAACCTGTGGCCCGCTGGACCCTAACAGATGGCCAAGCGGGCCAGCCAGCCAGCCAGCCAGACCAACACCACCTGCCTGCCTGTCTGCCGATGCTGCTGCACCAGTCACCACTCACCACCACCCAACACCCACCACCACCTTGTGCGGCCCATACCACCGTGCGCGCGCACACACGCGCTCAACCACACACCATGGCGCCCCTGCTCAAGGACTACCTCGCCCGCCACCCATCTTTCCAGGACCCCTCGTCTTCCAGCTCACCCCTCCCCTCGCTCTACTCGGACCTCTCGAGGCAGCGACGCTCCAACCCGGCTGGCTTCAGGGCCAACGTCGAGTGGTGGAAACACATCCTCACACAGGTCGCCTGGGACGGCGTACAGCAGTCCAACGCACTCGCGTCTTCCAAGGACGATGTCGAGAAGCTAGACTCGCACCAGGCTGCGGGCCGAAGCGCCGGTGCATCCCAGGACAGGCTCGTCCTGCACCTCAACGAAACCACAAAGACCGCCTGGTCCATAGACCACGTCGGAAGGCCACTCGGACTGGGAACCGTCGTGGTGAGGATCAGCCATTTGCGGTCACCCGCCTGGTCGTACGCCGCCCGCTGACTGCTGACTTCTCGATACCACCCTTGAATCTTGCCCTATATGCCTTCGCCGCCCCCCCCCGCCTGTCATGCAGGCCGAACTGCAGAGCACCTCGGACGTCGTCTCACTAGCAACATTCTTGCGATCCACCAAGCCGATCCACGGCCCCTCTCACTCATCGGGCTTCAAGTCGTACGTACCCTCGGCAGGTACCGTGGCATCGACGCTGCTCGTCGCCCCCTTTACCTGGGCCTTTTCCCAGATCGGCATCGGCGGGTCCGGCGACGACGACGACGACGGCGGAAGCCAGGACGACAAGCTCTGGAAGACGCACAGGGGAGACTGGGTCATCTGGGCCAACCTCGAGGTGAGCAGCGCAAGAGTAGCGTCGTCCGAGCAGCCAGCCTACCGGCTGACTCCTTCCCCGTCGGCACCCAACAGAAAGTCACCGACGCATTCCTCCAAGAGCACTATGCCAGCGCGTCCCTCTCCCCGCTAGACTCTCTCTTTTCGACGGCCAAGTTCAAAGACAAGCTCGCGAAGCTCAAGCTTGAAGTCGGCTCGGGTGGAGCGCCCTTCCAGCTGAGCGAGATGGATGTACAGGTCGTCATTAAGCATCTGGTCCGGGATCGCAAGGTGGCCGTCATGGACAAGGGCGTAAGTGGCTGCACATTTCCGGCCTTGCGTCGCCGAGTTAGTCTGCCGCTGACGAGCCCCACGCTCTCATCGCGCCTTTCCCCTGCCACTTCGCAGATCGTCAAGCTGTCGCCGCGCGAGCACGAGCCGCCGACGCCCATCAGCGAGCAGGATATCGGCATCCTCCAGATCGCCGACACGAGCGCTAAGCTCGAGATGCAGATCGCCGAGATTGAAAAGAAGATCGCGGAGCGCAACGACAAGATCAAGGCAGCGCTGCAGGCGAAACAAAAGGGCCAGGCGCTCTCCTACCTGCGCTCACGCAAGACGCTCGAGGACCTGCTGAACAAGCGCATGGGGTCGCTCGAAACCATCAGCGGCGTCCTCATCAAAGTTGAGCAGGCCGCGGGAGATGTCGAGGTGGGTAACGGCACGCGCAGCGCAGCGCCACGTCCAGCAAGCGAGGTTATTGCGCCCTTGACTGACCACGTTGCTCCATGCGCTCATGCCAACGCACGCACAGATCATGCAAGCCTACGAGACGTCGGCGTCGACGCTCAAGTCGCTCATGGCCCACCCTTCGCTGCAGCACGAGCGGGTCGACGAGACCATGGCGGCGCTTTCAGACACGCTGGCCGACCACGCCGAGATCGAGCAGGCCATCCAGCTGGGCGGGGAGAGCGCACGTGCCGCGGCGGGCGTCGAGGAGGTCGAAGATGCGGAGCTCGAGCAGGAGATGGAGATGCTGGCGCGGGAAAAGGAGCGCGAGGAGAGGGAAGAGGAGGAGAGGAGGAAGAAGGAGGAGGAGGAGAGGAGGAAGGCAGAGGCCGAGGCGGAGAGGAAGAGGGCGAGGGAGGAGGAGGCCGAGAAGAGGAGGCGGGCGGAGAAGGAGAGGTTCGAGGAGGAGAGGAGGAGGAAGGAGGAGCGCGAGAGGGAGCTCAAGGAGCGTGCCGCGCAGCGCCAGCCCGACGAGTCCACGGTCAAGGAGGGCGGCGATGCCACCCCGGCCCCCGTCGTCGACAAAGAGACCAGGCAGGCCGTCGCTGAAGAATGATCGAGTCGACGGCCTGAGGAGGCGTCTCCGCCATCCCGTTACGATACCACCACCGTCAGCGTTGACTCGAAACATCAGACGTTCACCTCGACCTCTTCATCACCACGGCCGGGCAGCCACGATCCAGCATCGATACCAAGATACGGGACGACCGCCGGCCATCGACGGGCGGAACACCATCAGACAGTGTGCAGCGCGGCATGCACGCGTATGAGAGAGAGTTTTTAGATTTTGGTCGCAGCGTTTGCAGGCTGTGTGTGTGTGTGTGGGTGGCGGGGAGGGTGGGCGTGTAGTACATGCGAGCCGGAGATGCCGGAGGAGCCTAGCGATGGAGACGACGACGAAAGAGGCCTAGGTTGCGGTAGTGGCCGGCCATGATCGCGCGAGGCATGAGATGCGATGCGATGGGATCGGAGGGGAAAGGTTGCTGTTTCGTGGAGTCTGACACGCTTAGTTCTTGCCGTCACCCTGGGCGTTCATGCGGCGCTTGCCACCGGGTCCGAGGACGACGTTGACGAAGCTAAGGTGGTGTGGTGGGCAAGGAAAGAAGGACGGGACGGGTCAGTATGAATGGCTCATCCCGTTCGGGGTCGGGGTCGGGTTTGTCCGGCTCTCAATCTTCCTCCCCTGATCGTGTGCGACCGGCCATACGCGATCCAGCTCGCGGATGCGACAGCGCACGCCGCAAAGAAGTGCCACCATTCAACTCCTTAACTCGGAACCGCCGCCAGGTGGTGAACGATCCCACGCCGCTCTTGATGTTCCTCCAGTGCCAGGTGCGGCTGAGCCGAGCCGATCCTTGTCCATGTCTCGTGCCCGTCGTCCAGCGACTTGATCCCCTCAAAGATGTCGACATGCCACCTCCCTGTCCGATCCAACGGCTTCGAGGACCGTCGAATACTCACCGGCGGTTGTATAGGAGACGCTTCTTGGCGCGGCCCTTGGGCTGCTTCGGCTTCTCCTGCTTCTCAAGCTTAGGAGTCTGCGACTTGACCTTACCGGCACGAGCGAGGGAACCGTGGACCTTACCCATTTTGAGTTATGTGTTCGAGGTCTGTGTGTACGATAGGTAGGTCGGGTGGCGTGACAGAGCGCGAAGGACGGAGGCGGGCGAGGATGGCGATGGTGGCGAGAGACGAGGTGGCGGTGGTGATGATGGCGGTGGTAAGGGTCGGAGACGAGAGGAGAGGAGATCAACTTGGTCAGCCCGGACGGGTCCATTTACGAGATTGAAGAGACTTCACCTAGACGCCATCGAGCCCCGCCGCCGTGTGCCGAGCCGGTCCTCCTTCGAACTTCAAAGGCCCGCTCCGTTGGTCGGTCCTCCATAAGTCCCCATACGAAATGCCGCATGGGTCGAGAGGCTCCACAAGGAGCCGTCTGACTGCATGCAACAAACAGCGTCTCCCCTCCTGCGCCGCTCGTTTTCCAAGAAACGACCGTGGTGTCGCATTTGCCACCCCTCCTCCTTAGGGCGGTGGTCGGGCGCAGGATTCGTGATGCAGCTGTGGCGACATGGCGGCGGTCGGAGGCGAGGCGGTACGGACCCGGACGTCGATCTGAACAGAGGCGAGCGGCTGAAGCTGTATGGCGTCGATGGCGTCGGTATGTCGATGCTCACGTTGTGAAGAACCTTGAAGATGTGGTGTGGTAGAGGGGGCTTGATGGTGAGGGGGCAAAACGACGACCACCGCCGCTGCCCGCGCCGCCCCCCGCCGCGCGCTCCGGCGCCGAGCCCGCCATGGCCCTGACCTCGCTCGCCCACCCACTCACTCGCACGCTCTGGCTTGGCCATCAAGCTTGGTCAGAGCCAGGCCAGCCAGCCCGCCAGCTCAAGGCCGCGGCACGCAGGCTTGAACCCGCATGCCTGCATCTGGGCCGATGACCAGGGTCGACCCCGCCTGCCCAGCTTCGTGCGCGCACGCCTCCGATCCAAATTTCGAAAATTGCGCGGCTCCGAAAGTTGCAAACAGCGTGGGAATCTTAGATTCTGCCTGGCCAGGGCCCCTCCACGTGCTGGCCTCAGGGCGAAGGAAGCCAGAAGCCAGTCCAAGCTGGCTCCGCGGGCCAACGACGGCGACGCCAGGGCCAGCGGGCGGGATACCGGTTGGCACGGCCGGCTCTTGACGATCCTGCCGCTGTACCACACCCGTCACCCTACGCCGTCAAGACAGTGAGTAGCGACGACCTTAGACATCGCCAGCAGCCGACGCACCGCCAGCAGTAGCACCAGCAGCACCGCCGCCGTACGTTACCGCATCGCCGGCCTCCGCACCAGCACCCACATCGACATCAGCGGCCGTTCGGAACTTTCGCGGGAGCGTCGAAAGAATGGAGGACGAACGCCGACGGAAGGGTCACTCACCTTAGGAGAAGGAGACTCGGGCTGAAGAGGAGTAGCTTTAGGCCGAGCGACAGGACCCAGCAAACTGCGGATCGAGCGGCGACGACAGGCGAAGACGAGGCGACTGCTGCCGGTGCTGCTGGCTGCGCGTTCGAACCGGTTGCTGGCGTTGGCTCTCGACGTTGGTCTGGCTCGCTCACCGACCGCAATCTAACATCTTGTTTTGCGCACCTGTTCTTCCCGACCGTCACCCCCTCTCTCCGCCCACTGCGCCCCGCACCGACAGCCTACCTCGCCCATCATGATCATTTCCAAGGAGAACCGCCGCACCATCTACTCGTCCCTCTTCAAGGAGGGCGTCATGGTTGCCCCCAAGAACTACGAGGTCAAGCACCCCGAGCTCGACCTGCCCAACCTCGAGGTTGTCAAGGCCATGCAGAGCCTTACCTCCAAGGGCTACGTCCACACCCAGTTCTCGTGGCAGTGGTACTTCTACACCCTCACTGACGAGGTGCGTGTCCGGCTGGCTATTCCGCCCCTCTCGGAGCTTCCTAGCGATCGACGCCAATGACGCTGACCGATGGTTCCTCTCGTCATTTGCTCCGTCCTCCCCCGCCCCAACAGGGTCTCGAGTACCTCCGCGAGTTCCTCCACCTCCCCGCCGAGATTGTCCCGGCCACCCACAAGCGCCCCGCCCGCCCTGCTCGTGCCCCCATCGGTCGCGAGGGTGGTGCTTACCGCGCTCCCCGTGGTGACCGCGAGGGCGGTGACCGCGAGTACCGCCGCCGCGACGGTGGTGACGACAAGAAGGAGGGCGCTGCCCCCTCCGGCTACCGCCCCCGCTACACCGGCGTTGGCCGTGGCGCTCCCCGCGAGTAAACGCTGCAGCAGCACCCGATGATCAGGATGGACGAGTTAGTAGCGTTGGTCGGCGGATGAGCGACGGCGCTTGACGGCCACATCGATGGACGCTTCGGATGCTCGATCTCGACGTCGATCTGGTCGTCAAGGCTTTTGGACTCGGCCCTTCAATCTCGACCACCTCGTTCTGCGACTTTGGCCTCCCTTCGACTCTTGTTCTGCCATGCCTCTCAAGAGACGGAACAAGGCCGGACGTCGCCGGACACCCAAAACAACCACCAATTGAGGAAGTCTGGACGGCCACTACCTCCCCTGTACTCTATGACCCTCACTCTTCCCGTCAAAACGAGCTTGGGACGCTCGGGTTCGGTTCCCTTTCCTTCCCTCACCTCTGACCCGTCCTGGCGGGTCGAGGTGAGTGGAGGAAGGATGCGTTCGCCGCTCCCCTCTCTCTCTCGCAAAAGATACGTATGTCATCATCTAAGACGGAGAGACGGACTGGCTGCTCCGGCTCTCGTCGGCCCAGCCTCCTCCGCCGCCACCGCCGCTACGGTCCTCGCGCCTCGCCACCACCTTCCCCCACATCCTCATCATCCACCCCTTCCATAGGACGCAGTCAGCACGAACTCTATCAGGAGTACGTCGGGCAGGAGCTCTTAGCTGTTGCGTGTACCTCTTCTTCCCCTTTGTGGTATTCTTCGCATCTGCAACATGTCCTGCACACCCTCCATGCTCTTCTTTGGTGCCGTGCGTCGCTGCGAGAGCCCGGGGTGCTCTGCTTGGCTCCGTCCGACGCCACGGCCAGGCTTTTGAGGGTCGGACAGCTGGCTGTGTGTCTCGGCTCGCCGGTACCGAACCGTGTTCTCCTACGAGGAAGCAGTCATCACCTCGGTCGTGGGCGGCCGGGGGCCAAACTCGCCACATCCGCTCACAAATCCTTCTCCCATCGGTGCACAGCTCAAGCTCCACGAAGTTCTGATTTGCGTCCGTTGCCAAGGGATGGACGATGCGATAAAGATTGTTCCTTGCCCCCTGAACACTTCAGTCCTTGCCCTTTCGGGCAGCGGTACCGCCGAGATCGGTCCTGCTGGGAGTCTTCTGCTGCTGCTTGGACGGTCTGGCGTCGCTGGCGTGGTGCGCCTTCGTGGCCGCCTCGGACGTCTCGGGGTTGTTGGCCGACGTGCTGAAATCGGCCTTGTTCTGGAGTCGAAACGCAAGAGCCGCGTAGGGCAAGGCAGTATGGACATCGAGTCAGCTCGTAGGGGGCCATGGAACGAGAGAGGAAGGCGGGCCCACGCTTGCTCACCTCGGACTCGATCTTTGACGTCGCTGCGTCTGGGTTGGTCTTGTCGCCGTCGTAGGCTCCCGACGAGTTGGCAATGTCCTCGGTCTGCGCGGCGTACCAGTCGGAGCGTCATGACGATGTCAGCGGGCAGGACAAGAGAGAGGGAGAGGGAGGCAATGGAGACCACAGCGACGACTCACGCCTCCGCCACCGGGTACGGTAGCCTCGCTGTCGGAACCAGGCTTGACAGCCGAAGACCTCGATGCGGACGCGGCAAACGTCCTCGCCGACCCGCGGGCGCTGCGGACGACGACGTGTCGGTTGGTCTGGAAGAGTGCGTTCAACATTGTGGCTGTGAGGTCGATGTTCCTCGAGAAGCTGTATGTGTGCGTGTGTGTGAGAGATGGGAGAGCGGAGGGACGATGGAGAGATGCTGAGGAGGCCTACACTCGACGCTAAGGCTGGGGTCGCCAGGGCGCGGTGCTCGGCCTGGGCCAGATGGACCCTGGGCCAGATAGGCCAGGCCAGGCCAGGCGAGGCCAGGGTGACGTATTCCATCAGTCACTAGCAGACCGACGCCGGCCTCCACCCCGGCAGCCGGCGAGCCATCGCCGATTCAACTTTTGCAAATTTGGATCAGGTTGCCCGATGGAAAAACCCCGATCTAGAGACACCCTGGTGTGTGCCTGAGGCGCAGCCGGCCCCGTTGCAGTAGTCTGGCAAGCCGCACCCGTCCACGCCGCCGCCCTGAACACCGAGGCGCGTGCGCACCTCGACGTACTTCTCTTTGGCTCTCTCGCTCGTCCCCCTTCGCTTGCTTTCCTTCCTGCCATCGATCTCATCCTTCGCCGCATCCCAGGACGCACACCTCAGAGTGTTCCTCTCGCTCCCTCCTCTCTGTCGACCACCACCCACCCACTACCTCGCCGTCCGCAGAAGCCATACTCGACGGTCGCGCATCCTTGCGCTCGTACCCTCGTCGCGACACAAAGCAACCCCTCCCCTGCCATCTCTCATATCGACCCAATCCTCTTCCCGCTCGTGGCACAACCGACAAGCATGCACGCACCAAAACTCTCAAGCGCATTGGGGAGCACGCTCCTGCTGCTCCTCATCCTCCTCATCTCGTTCACACACCCAAGCAGCGCATCGCCACACAAGCTGGCACCACGCGGACCCATGCCGGACCCCTCGCTGCCCTACCAGTACTTTATGATGGGCGAGATGAGCGCCACGGCGGTATGCTGGCTGACGGCACAGCCGTTCCGGCACAACTCGGCCCAATACCCCAACCTCGACTGCAAGATCTCGTCGGCCATCTCCCAGCTCCCCGATCGTCAGACCTGGCAGTGTACCGGGGACCGAGACGCGTTCTGCAAGGAATGCTTCAGGGTCCGCGACGAGATGGATGCCGTTCATCGCGGCAAGTATAGGCAGCAGGGTTGCGATTGAGCGTCGCGGCTCGATGCTTCGTTCAGCGATGGCGGCATGGTGGTGATGGTGGACTCGAGGGATGGCGGTGGATATGGACAGCAAGGCATGGCACGTCATGGCTTAGCAAGGCTTTCCGACCCGATGACGACCTCCAACGGTAATGGTATGCATACCTGGCCGATTCTGGCACATTCTCATACAAACTTGCTCCCTTGCAGTCTGTGCGTCGTGTCCAGCATCCGGCTCGTTGTACAGGCTCAGTCCAGGACCGCACCCAGCCTCACCTCGCCGCCAGAACAGCTACCTCGCACCTGCTCCGCCTCCGCTCGCCATCGGCTGCGCTCACCCGCTCCATCGCTCCGCCTAGGCTTATACCCTCACACTCGACAGACTCTAGACGTCGACTCAAAACTCGTTTGGCAACGTCATCACGATGCAGGTTTGAAAATAGGGGGGTGCGCGTGGGCACATGGGCAACAACAAACTCTAACGCGACAGGCGATGCAGTGGCGGTGGTGCTCTCCGTCAAATGCGGGCATGAGGTCAGTCGCAGTGTAGCAAAGACGCCGCCGCTCCTTCGCTTGACAGGCGGACTTCATGCGCAGAGAGAGAGAGAGAGAGGGAGATGGAGGGAGCGATGGGTCGACAGGGGGACGCGCGTCATTTGATCGAGGACGACGGCTCACTGCCTCTTCTTTTCGGCCTCGACGGCGTCGCTGGGCCGAGTGGCGTAGAGGCGAGTGACAAACTTGCACGCCTGCGAAGCGGAGCGTACACGCGAACAAGGGAGAGACGAGTGAGGGGGAAGTCAGCGACCGGTCCAGGGTGAAGAGAGACGCGACACGATGGCAACGCCACGTACCTCTTCGATAAAGATGACGGGGAGCGAGATGTAGATGACCGCCTTGACCTCGGTCCAGCTGAGCGACGTCACCTGGAACCAGTCCTGGAGCATGGGGATCTGCAGCGGCGCGGCGCGAGGAGGTGAGGACAGGGCTGCAAGTCAGCATGCGGAACACGGACGGGAGAGGGAGGCCACCGCACGCACGAGCGCCGTCGCGGCAGTACTCACGGTGCAGATGGCGTAGTGCAGGACGAGCGAGAGGATGATGGCGGCAATCAGCAGCGGGTTGCTCGCCGGGCCCATGGTCAGCAGCGAGTCGGTCTCGGAAATGGCGTTGAGCGCATTGAACATCTCGACGACGACGAGGACGCTGAGGGCAATCGTGGCGGGCGCGCGGCTGGCCGAAAAGATCTCGCAGCCGACGTCCGGGAAGAGGGTGGGGTCGGCGCACTTGTGGAAGTTGCTCAGCTGCCTGTACGAGATCTGCGGGCCGCCCTCGAAGAACATGAACCACCAAGCGTAGCCAAAGATGGTGGCGGCGCCGACAAAGGCGCCGACGATCATGTAGCGGGCGAAAATGTAGCCGCTGATGAGCGGGTCGTTGCGGCTGCGCGGGCGCTCCTTCATGATGGTGGTGCTGGGAGGGTTGAAGCCGAGCGCGGTGGCGGGCAGGCCGTCGGTGACCAGGTTGACCCACAGCAGCTGGACGGGGATCAGCGCCTCGGGAAGGCCGAGGAGCACGGTGAGGAAGATCGAGACAACCTCGCCGATGTTGGACGAGATGAGGTAGCGGATGAAGCTCTGGGTGTTGTTGTAGATCGAGCGTCCCTCCTCGACGGCCGTCTCGATGGTGGCAAAGTTGTCGTCGGCCAGCACCATGTCGGCGGCGAGCTTGGCGACGTCGGTGCCGCTGCCCATGGCGATGCCAATGTCGGCGCGCTTGAGGGCGGGCGCATCGTTGACGCCGTCTCCGGTCATGGCGACGACCAGTCCGTGGCCCTGGAGCAGGTCGACCAGCTGGCTCTTGTGGGTGGGCTCGGTGCGCGAGAAGAGGCTCGCCTGGAGAACGGCGCGCTTCTTTTCGGCGTCGCTCAGCTCGTCGAACTCGCGCCCGGTGAAGCTCTTACCGACGAGGTCCTCGTCGGGCCCAAAGACGCCGATCCGGCGGCAGATGGTCTCGGCCGTGTTCTTGTTGTCGCCGGTGATGACAATGACGCGGATGCCGGCCTCGCGGCAACGGGCGATGGCGCCGCGCACCTCGGGGCGGGGAGGGTCGAGCATGCCGACGAGGCCGACGAGGGTCAGGTTCTGCTCGAAGCGCACGTAGTCGGCGGGGCTCGAGGAGCGGTACGACTCAATGTCCAGCGGCACGTCCTCCTTGACAGCGAGGGCGAGGGTGCGAAGACCGAGGCGGCCGTACTCGAGCGTCTTCTCGTGGACCAGCTGGCGCACGTCCGCAGACAGCGAGACAGTCTCCTTTCCGCTGAGCACCTTGTCGCAGCGGTCGACGACGCTCTCGGGGGCGCCCTTGACGAGCAGGCTCCCAGTGGCGCTGGACCGTCGGATCAGGGTCGACATCGACTTGCGGTCGCGCGAAAACTCAAAAGTCAGCAGGCGCGGGTGGGCCTTGCCGTACTCGTCCGACACGGCCGAGACGCGGGCGTGCTTGTCCATGACCGAGAGGTGCGTGTTGACTGAGCTGTCGTGGTGGCCGAGCTTCTCGACGAGCACCTTGAGCGCGGCCTCGGTGGGCTGTCCGAGCGCGGCGTAGTTGCCGTGGTCGTCGAGTGAGACGCGCGAGTCGTTGCAGAGCGAGCAGACCTCGGCGAGGGCGTGGAACGACGTGCCGGCCTGGTTGAGCGAGGTGACCTCCTTGCCGTCGGCGCCGAGGATCTTTCCGTGAGGCGCAAAGGTGGAGCCCTCGACGGTGAAGTCGGACAGGCTCGACGGGCCCTCGAAGGTGGCGAAGCGGGTGACGCTCATCTGGTTGGTGGTGAGAGTGCCGGTCTTGTCGGAGCAGATGACGTTGGTGGAGCCGAGCGTCTCGACCGAGGGGAGGTGGCGGACGATGGCGTTCTTCTTGGCCATCTTTTTGGTGCCGAGGGCGAGGCAGGCGGTGATGACGGCGGCCAGTCCCTCGGGGATGGCGGCGACGGCGAGGGCGACGGCGATCTTGAAGTAGTAGACTGCGCCCTTGACCCAGCCGTGGTGCGAGGGGTCGTTGAAGTGGCGGATGTTGATGAGCCAGACGAGGATGCAGATGACGGTGATGACCTTGGCGAGCTGCTCGCCAAACTCGTCGAGCTTCTGCTTGAGCGGCGTCTTTTCGTCGTCGTCCTTGCTGATCTCGGCGTGGATGTCGCCGATGGCCGTCTTGGAGCCGGTGAGGACGGCGACGGCGATGGCGGTGCCGTTGGCGACCGTGGTGCCGCTAAAGAGGATGTTGGTCATGTCCTGCTTGACGGCGCGGGCGTCGGCGACGGGCTCGAGGCTCTTGTTAACGCTGAGCGACTCTCCGGTGAGGATGGCCTGGTCGATGCGGAAGCTGCTCGAGTTGATGGCAATCAGGCGGCAGTCGGCGGGGATCTTGTCGCCGACGGTGAGGATGAGGACGTCGCCGGGGACAATGTCCTCGGAGCGGATGCGGGCAGTCTGGGCCTCGCGGATGACCGAGGCCGTGTCGGGCGAGTACTCCTTGAGGGCGTCGATGGCCTTGTCGGCGTTGCGCTCCTGGATGACGCCGACGGTGGCGTTGGCGATGAGGATGAGGAAGATGACGCCGGGCTCGATGAGGGCGGCGCCGAGGGTCTGGTTCTCCTCGAGGAGGGCGAGGACAAACGAGATGACGGCAGAGGCGAGAAGGATGAGGACGAGCTGATCCTTGAACTGCTCGAGGATCAACTGCCACAGGGGCGTGGGGGGCTGTTCGGGCAAGGTGTTGGGGCCGTACTGCTCCCTGCGCTTCTCGACTTCGGCGGCCGAGAGACCCTTTGAAGGGTCGACCTGGAGCTTGTGGAGCACATCGCGGATTGAGTAGGTCCAGGCTGCGTCCATGATGGGCGGTGGTGCTGGGGGTTGGACGAGCAAATGGCGAGTTCCTGACGGGATACCTGGCTGTCTGAGACGAGCTCAAACGGGAAGAGAATGAGCAGGCGGGTGCGTGAGGGTCGTTCCAGCGACAGTGGTGGTGAGTTCCAGAGGAGTGGGGCGACCGAGGCAGCGCTCTAACGGTTTCGTAGCGAGGCGTTTCGACTCTGTGGACCGGACAGAGCGAGGGGCGGTGGAGGACGGGCCAAGGGAGAAGTCGGGGAACCTGCTCGCTTGATTGACGTCTTGGCGTTCGTCGTCGTCGTCGTCGTCGTCGTCGATGTGGGTGTCGATTGTGACGGTGATACTGGTGGCGGTGGTGGTGGGGACGAGGAAGCCAAAGGTTGGTGCAGCAGCAGACGAGGGAGAGGCTGCAGCCGCTGCGCCCCGCCCCGTGCGCCAACGAGGGCCGCCGTAACGTCCGACCGTCCGTGTTGGCTTCGAGTCCTCGCTGGCAGGCGCGCATGGAAGGGCACAGACCGACGGACCGAAAACTTTGGGTTGTGCGGGGGGGCCCAACAGCAGACCGAGAGGAAGAGGGAGCCACGCCGCCTTTGCCCCGTCGACGTGGCAACCTGCCAGAGAGCCCAGCCTGCGCTAGAAAACTCCACCTGGCCTGGCCTCACCGCCCCGTTTTCTTCGTGGACCGCGTGGACCCGCCAACCAACCTGGCCGCCTGCCTGCCTTCCTTCCTTGCTGGCGGCAGCGCTCCTTTTTCGGATGCGAGCGTCAGCTTTGCAATTTTCGGTTCCGAGGCGGGCCCACCGAGAATCCGACTCAGGGTCGGGTCGGGCAGGGCAGCCGGGCCTTTTCTTGCAATCTTCCAACCAGACACCCCACCGCCCATACCGGACATTATCGGCGACGACGACGACGACGACGACGACGACGACGACGACGGCCACCGACACCACCATCAGCAGCAGTCGTTTGGAGCGGGTAGCAAGCAGCATCGCCAGCGACAACACCGACCTTTGATCGCCTCTGAACCACACCCTGCGGCATGTTTGGCGCATTCCGACCCTCGATGCCCTCCATGGGCGGTCTGCTCTGGTAAGCACCGTCCTCGTCTTTGCCAGACCATCTCGCCCCGCTTCCCATCTCAATGGCTAACCTTCCTTCTGAACACCTCTTGCTATCTCTCGCTCGATGACCGTGCAAACAGGAAGAACCCGTGGCGCCTCTCGCCGACGCGAAAGATGCGGGTGCGACAGCGCCTCAAGAACGTCGACGAGGTCATCGCCACCATCCAGCAGAGCGGCGTCGAGTGCGGCGCCCTCACCCGCGCACTCGCACTGCCAAAGGAGAGCGAGATGCTCCCAAAGGACAAGTACACCACCTTTAGCAAAAACGACCGCGGCTTCAGGAAGAGCGTGCACAAGGTCAGTCCGTCGTCCCCCCTCCTGCTGCTACTGCTGCCTGCCATCGTGGCTGATCCTCTTGATCTCCCCCTTCTCCCTCTCACCCCCTCACTTGACAACCTTTTTTGCCATCTGCAGGTGCCCAAATGGACCAGGCTTACACTACGCGAGAACCCCGTCGGCTACTAGGTTCTTCATCGTGCCATCCCTCTCCATTGTCCTCTGGCCACCCAACCCCCTCTCCGTTCCCTCGCATCTCCCGTGTACAATACCATCATTCAGACTCGTCCCCGCAGCGCAACAGCGTCACTGCCGCATCTCACCTCCCCGCCCTTCTCGCGCTCGTTCGACTAGCACGCCACACGGGCCAGCGTCGCCGCTGCGATCGACAAAAAGTACAACGGCGGTCTCGATTGCAAAATGCTGGTGACGGTATGGACGATGCTAGATGGATGGAACGGGACACAGGACTGGATGCGGCAGACGGCGAGGCGACTGAGCGGCGACGAGCCGCGCCACGACCTAGTGGCTGCAGTACTGGAAGACAAACGAGACGTCGTCGTGGTTGGTCTCGGCGCGCAGCAGGTCGTCGTGCAGCTGGTGCATCTGGTCCTTGGGGTAATGGTTCCACGTGCTCGTGTCGCCGTACAGCAGCGCCGGCGCCTTGATCCACTGCCGCCCTTCCTTGCACCTCTTGCACTTGTACGTGTCGTGCGTGTCGCAAAGCGTATTCTCCTTGAACTGGAACAGCGCCCGCAGGTCCTCGCCCGAAAAGTGGCGCGCCGCGTCCTGCGCCTCGTCGACGACGCACGAAGAGAGCGACTGCTTGTGCGACTGCCTGCGGGGGGTTCGGGAGTGAAAAGAGAGCGATGAAGAGAGCATTAGCGCCAAGCACCAGCAGCAGCCCGGCGCGTGCCCCGGCCAACTCACCTCTGCAGGATCTTCTCCTCGATGGAACCGGTGGCGATGAAGCGGTAGACGAAGCCTGTCAGCAGCGGTGGGGCAAGGGGCAAGCAGTCAGCATCGTCGGCGTCGGATTTCCTGTCCATCGCCGGTGCGGCGCGAGCCGAGAGCACCTCGGGCGGACTGACGACAACTCACAATCCTTCTTCTGCCCGTCTCGCCACACACGGGCGAGCGCCTGCTGATCCGACGCCGGGTTCCAGTCCGGGTCGAAGAGGACGAGGCGGTTGGCGCCGATGAGGTTGAGGCCGCACCCTCCGGCCTTGGAGCTGAGCAGGAAGATGAACTCCTTGCCCTCGGGGTCGTTGAACTTGTCGACGAGCTTCTGGCGCTTGTTGACCGTCATGGTGCCGTCGAGGCGGAAGTTGCCCCAGCGGTTGGCGCGGCACATGCGCTCGAAGACATCGAGCGTCTGCGTGTAGTTGGAGATGAGCACAATCTTGTCGTTGGTGGTGGCACGGATCGTCTCGAGGAAGCGCTGCAGCACCATCATCTTGCCCGACAGCTCCGGATACACCTGGCGGCGGTCGCGTGGCGTGTAGCCCTCGGGGAAGAACTCTTTGCTGCCGTCAAGGTCGTGCGGCAGGTCGAGCAGGTCCGGGTGGTTGCACAGCTTCTTGAGGATGCCAATCGCCTTGAGCGGCTGCGAGCCCGTGCCGCGCAGCAGCTTCTTGATCTCGGGCGAGCGGATAAAGAGGCGGTAGAGGTCCAGCTGGAACGAAGACATCTTGCAGAAGACGACGTGCTCGTACTTGACCGGCACTGCAGCGCGAAGAAGCAGATACCAGCGCAACGGGCCAGGAGGAGGCGGTCAGTCAGCAACCCTGCGGACAGGCGTCGACGGTGCGTGCGTCGCGGCAGAGGCAGAGACTCACGATACTTGGACAGCAAGTCGTTGGTGCGGCGGATGATGAACTTGCTGACCAGGGCCGAGAGCTGCGCCAGCTTCTCGTTGCCCTCCTGCTGCTGCTTCTCCGTGGCGTCGGCATCGCGCCCCTTGAGGATGGCCAGCTCGAAGTTCTTGCGGAACTCTGTCTTGGAGCCGAGCAGCTCCGGGTTGGCAAAGTTGAGCAGCGCAAAGTACTCGGACAGGTCGTTCTGCGCAGGTGATCAGACGAGGCGAGCGGCGCGTTCCTGTCAGGGCCTTATTGTGACCGGCGTCACGGCACGGCAGCTTCTCGGCATGAGACTCACCTGGATTGGCGTGCCGGACAGAATGACACGGCGACGGACCTTGATTTGGTTGAGGGCCTGGAACGTGAGTGACTCTGTGGGACCGAAGGTGAAGCAGGACACCGAATGAGCTCGCCTGTCGATAATAATGCCTTGCCATCAGCAGGAGGCTGAAGCTGCGAGACTTACCTGCGTTCTTGAGCCGATGACCCTCGTCACAGAGGAGCAGGCCTACTTCGGTGTTGCCCAGCTCCTCCTGCAGGTTCCTCAGCGTCTCGTAGGACACGATCATGACTGCGACGAGGCGGGCCGCACGCGATAGCAGCAAAACAAAGGTCAGCGCCACGAACTTGGCCGCAAATCGAGCCATCAAGACTGCCACGACTCACCAGGCTGCGTGACCGAACGACCCGAAGCACTGCACCACCTGCGGACCGCCTCGATCATCTCCTCCTTGCTGAGCTTGCCATCGAGGGCAAACGTGCCAGGCGCGGCAGCACCGAGCCACTTGACTGTGGGCCGGGTGTGATAGGGACGGGAACGAGACGTCAGCCTGGCGCGATTAGCCACAACAGAAACGGGCCAGGAAGGACGTACCCAGCTCATTTGCCCAGTTGCGGACCAGCGACGACGGACACGCGATGATGCACTTATCGATTGTCGACTTGCCCGGCTTCGGAGACTGCTTAAGCAGCGTCCACATGAGCGCAATGCACTGCAGCGTCTTTCCGAGACCCATCTCGTCGGCCATAATACAGCTACTCGAGAGAAATGGGCGGAGTGGGGTCGTCAGCACACGGCCGTAAGTTGGGAGGCGAGGCTGGCGGAGGCCGAGCGAGACTCACCCAAAAGCGTTGTCGACGATGAGGCCGGTCGTGCATCGGTAGAGGAACTGCAGGAGAGACGGCAGCGGCAGAAGGACCTGTGTGAGAAACAGCGAACGCGACCATGGACCACGTTGCCCTCTTGGGGGCCGGACCCGACTCACCTTGACACCTTCGACCTGGTGCGGACGCAGCACCTTGGCAAGCCTCGGGTCGATGACGACGGGCACCTTTTCGACTTCCTTTTTCTTGACGTTGTTGAGGCCGAGGATCTCGGCGAGGCTCTTGTGCGGGCCCTTGCCGCCCGCCTCGATCTTGGCCTCCTCCTCCTCCTGCTTCTTCTGGAGCTCCTCCTTGCGGCGCTCGGCGTCCTTGTCGTCGACGGTGGGGTCAAAGAGGACGATGGCGTGCTCGCCCATAGGGTCGTGCAGCGGGCGCGGGGGGATCTCGCCGCTCCTGCGCGTGCCGAGCGCGGCGTTGGACGCGCGGACCTCGACCACCTGGCCGTCTTTGCTGCGCATCATGGGCACGGCGAAGCCCTTTTTGATGGCGTCGGGTTTTACGGCAAAAGTGGCCCACTTTCTCCTGTCGACGTTGAGCGAGACGCCGGTGGCGTCGATGCCCTTGTACACGCCCTCGAGCGTCTTTGCCGAGCCCTTGGACGTCTTTTTCTTCTTTGCCGGCTTGCCGCCGGCGCCGTCGTCGTCGGAGCCCTCTTCGGCCTCGGAGCCGTCATCGTTTGCGGCGCCGTCCATACCCTTGTAGCTGACTCGGGCGCGCTTCCTTCCGCTTGCATCGGCGTCTTGGCGTTTGGAGGCGAATGAGGGCGACTTGAAGGGCTTGCGCCCGAGGAGCGGGCCGAAGCCGGCGCCGTTTGCGGTCCTAGACACATCGGAGAGAACTCGGATCTTGCTGCTGCTGGGTGGCGGTGTTGGTGTGCCATCTGGAGCGGTGGCTGCGACGCCACTCGACTGCTGGATGGCCGCCAGCACGACGCTTCGCCTCATTGCGTGCAGGACCTCTGAATCGACGTAGATGCGGAGGAGGGATGAGGGATGTACGATGCTAGAGCGGGCGACGAGGGGATGAGCCTGGGCGCGTGATGCCAAAGGGCGCTGGGCGAGAGGAGGGCCGCGTGGATTGATCGGAAGAATGAAGCAAGGTTCGAGGTGGTGGCAGGAAGCGGGAAGCGTGGGGTCGGTACGGTGGCGAGGGTCCAACACGCCCAGGCCCAGGTTCAGCCCCAGCCCGCAGCCTCAGCCCGCCAGCCCGCCAGCCAGCCAAGCGATGTGGAGAACTTTCGGGCCAGCCAGGCCCAGGCCAGCGGCCGCCAGAAATTCCAGAAAAAGGGGGACGCGTCGTCGCTCGACGCGTAGAGGGCAAGCCAGGCCTGGCCCGGCCTGCAACACCTCTTGCCACCACTCACCTTCTTTTGTCCCCATCTTGCCGCTCCAGCCCCCTCTTTGGACGCTCGGACCGCCTCAGCACCCCTATCTGGCGCTACCTGGATGGACGGACCTGCCATTCACTCAAGATTAAGACAGCACGACAGCATGCGTGGCGCCTCAAACCACCGTCAAGCTCGCACCTGAGCACATACCGCGGCGTCGCCGGCCATGGACGTGCAGCCACCACTGCCAAATCCCCAGTCTCCACGCCGCAGCTCCCACCAGACTGTCTCCCCGCAATCACTGCAACAAAGACCCCAGCTGCAGCGGACGTCCGGCGCACCGGCCTCGAACCCCTCCGGACCATCCTACTCGTCCGAGCCGCTTCAGTTGGGCCAGATCGACTTGAGGCATGCCTCGCAGCACGGCGATGGCTCAGCCAGACGCCAGCTCGATCTGACGGAGAACCATCTCAAAGCAGTCTCCGCGCGTATCGGATCATCCCTTGACACAGTGCGCCATCGCATCCGAGAGAGGGCCTGCGACGCCGAGTTCTCCACAGCACTGAAGGACCGCTGGCAGCAGTGGTCCAGCACCTCGACCTCTTCCGGCAAGGCGGCTGCTGGCGCTGACGCCGGTGCCGACGCTGACGCCGATGAGGAGCATGAAGGCACCGACGCCAGCTCGACAGATGTGGGCTCCGACAACGAGTCGGCCGACGAGGACGCGGACAGGCACAGGGACAGGCATACGGGTAGGCGTAGGGACAGGGATGGGAACGCGGGCGGGGTTGAAGCCCACCCTGCGTCTGGCGAGCCGGATCAGCCGCCCCAAGGCCACAGCATCGAGTCCTCGCAGCGCCGTCGCTGGCAGCCACGAGGCTCGGCGGCTCATGACGGCAAGGCGTGGGACGAGATCCGCCGCGCCAGAGAGGCTTTGTTGGCGGACATGGACCGCTCCCTCCCGCGCGCATTCCGCTTCGACAAGACCCAGACGACCGCATTCTCGCGCAGAATCAAGACCAGGGCTGTCAACTCGCTCGATCGCCCCTTTAGCCTGCCAGAGATCCACCAGTTCATCCACGGCAACGCTATCGCAGAGGTGCCGCCAAGGACCCGACCAGGACCCTCGTCCGAACGCAACGATCCTGACCGTGCCTCTTCGCCGGTGGCCGAAGGGCTCGCCGGGGAGCGACACGAGGCCAGTGGGCCCCGCACCGGCAGGCCACCCCTCGTGCTTCAGCTATCCTATTTCTGGAGCACGCCGCACATCGACTTCGACGATGCCGAGGAGGAGCAGGAACAGGAGAAGCAGCAACAGGCACAGACAGGGCGCCCGGGGACACACGCCGCAGATGAGGGCTTCACAAGACCTCCGTCGCTGCCACGCCGACAAGGCGACGGTCCAGGAGGCATGAGGCGGTCGCAAACGATCGAGGTGCGCTCCGATCAGAACGTCTCCGTCATCCTCGACGCGATGCTCTGCTGGTCCGACGACCAGCCAGAGAGGGTCGGATGGAGGAAGCGGCTGGCTCGCCAAGCGCTAGGTGATGAGTCGGACGAGGTCATCGAGGACTACTTTGGCAGCCCCAGCGACCAGGGTCAAGGCATCGACTTCGATGGGCAAGAGCCCGTTTGTGCCCGCTTCACCGGCAGAAAGAGGACCAGCGACTCCTGCATGGTGATCGAGGGCCGACTCTACGGTGGCGGCATCCGTGCTGGAGACCAGCCCTGGGAAGCCGACTATGCCAGCCTCTTGAGCCGCCACTTTCCGGACGCCGATGGACGGCCGCAGCAGCCTGGGGACGTTGCGACCCGCTTCGACGAGCTGCCGGCGATCCGCGTCGGGCAGCCCTACTGGATCCTGCACCAAGGCGACTGCGTCCACAGCTTCACGCTCGACTGCGTCCGAGCCCTCCGGCCCGAAGAGCAACCGTCCTCGGTCGGGGCAATGCCGCAAGGGTCGCCATCCAACAGCGTCTTTCCGCGCGTCACGTGGATGGCGGGTCCGGCCGTGCTGCGCTTCATCTCGACCGACAGGGACAATGTCGGCATCGGCCACCGGATCCTCAAGGGCGAGGGACACGCCCACTACGCGTTCGGGTCGACGAGCCAGGCCGGCGTCCTCGGTGCCGAGCGCAGCAAGACCAAAGCTTGGGCGTCGCACGGGACCGCGAAGCGCAAGGAAGGCAGCGCACTGCGCACCCGGTACGGCAAGTGCACCGCGTGCCAGATCCGCAAGGCGCAGATCGGCATCCTCGGTGGCGAGAGAGTGAGGATCCGCCGGGCGACCAGGTCCCGCGACGGCCGAAAGGAGCACGCCGACGTGGAGGAGGACGAGGCGGCCACGACGCTGAGCGGGATGGATGAGCATCTCGTCTCGGTCTGTCCGCAGTGCGCTGTCCTCATGGGCGTCGCCAGGCTCAAACGGCCGCCCGTCCCGACCGAGTCCGGTCAAGAGCAGCAGCAGCAGCAGCAGCAGCAGGACGCCTCACCCACCGAGCCAGACGTAGCCGCCGAGCAGCTCGAGATCGGGGGAGCTTCAAGGGGCGATGACGGGAACGAACATGGCCAAGACGACGACGACGACGACGACGACGACGAAGACGATGACGATGGTGACCACGAACCAAGCGACGGAGCGGGACGCAGCAAGGGACGCCGCGCGCGCCCGACAAAGAAGGGAAAGGAGACCAAACGGAAGAAGAAGCAGAAGACCGAGAGTGGCGACGACACTGCGACGGCGGTTCGACCGGCAAACGTGCCCATCGAGGCCATCGAGATTGACTGGGACGCCCTCAATGCCGACGAGAGTCGATGGAACGGCTGGACCATCTTCCCTCTTTATTGACGCCCGATCCGACCCGGCCGGAGGCGTACACACACGCAACTGTATTTCTATCCATCCCCCTCCATCCCCATCCCCCGCCCCTTGCTCTCTCGTCCCATTCCGCTTTCTCCTCTGCACAGACGCGGTGCGATGCGGTTCATCTTGATCCTTGATTCGAGAGCGGTGGGTTGGATGCGTAATGCGTGAGCAATCAATCGACGGCGGCAGGAAGGAGCAACGTGGCCGGATAAAGAAAAGCGAAGAAGAGGCGACAAAGGAGGAGAAAGGTCGTTCAGATTACTCTTACAGGGGAAGGGTACAAGGAAAAAGGCGGGGATGAGTGTTGTACGCATGGATGGGTAAGGTGAGGGAAGGGAAGGGAAAAAATCTAGAGGGTGGTGTGGTGGGGCGTGATGCGGTGGGGCGTGGTGTGAGTCGACTGCCGTCGGCGATTTTGGGATGGAGGATGTGACTTGCGAAGGGAGGAGGGCCGCACTCGGAGTCTATCCGTGGATCATGGTGACGATGCCGGTGCCGACCGTCTTGCCGCCCTCGCGGAGGGTGAATCGCGATCCCTCCTCGAGCGCAATGTCGTGGACCAGCTCTCCGTCGAGCTCGACGTTGTCGCCCGGCATGACCATCTTCTCGCTGGCGTCCTCGGTGCCCGGCGGGTGGTGGAGGGCGACGGTGACGTCCGAGGTGCGGATGAAGAGCTGCGGGCGGTAGTTGTCCATGAAGGGCGTGTAGCGTCCGCCCTCCTCCTTCTTGAGGACGTAGATCTGGGCGCGGAACTTCTTGACGGGCTTGATCGAGCCCGGGATCACCATGACCTGGCCGCGCTTGACCTGCTCGCGCTTGACGCCGCGCAGCAGCGCGCCCATGTTGTCGCCGGCCATGCCCTGGTCGAGCTGCTTGTGGAACATCTCGATACCGGTGAGGGTCGTCTTGAAGGTGTTGCCGAGGCCGAGGATCTCGATTTCGGCACCCTTCTGGATGGTGCCGCGCTCGACACGGCCCGTGACGACGGTGCCTCGGCCGGGGATCGAGAAGACGTCCTCGACGGGCATCAGGAATGGCTTGTCGAGGTCACGGGGCGGCATGTCGAGCCATCGGTCAGTCTCCTCCATGAGCTTGGTGATGGCCTGGGCGCCAATCTCGGGGTTGCGACCCTCGAGGGCGGCGAGGGCCGAGCCGCTGACGATGGGCGTCTCCTCGCCGTTGAAGCCGTAGGTGGAGAGGAGGTCGCGCATCTCCATCTCGACGAGCTCGAGCATCTCGGGGTCGTCGACCTGGTCGACCTTGTTGATGAAGACGACGAGCTTCTTGATGCCGACCTGCTTGGCGAGCAGCAGGTGCTCGCGGGTCTGGGGCATCTGTCCGTCGGTGGCCGACACGACGATAATGGCGCCGTCCATCTGGGCGGCGCCGGTGATCATGTTTCGGATGTAGTCGGCGTGGCCGGGGCAGTCGACGTGGGCGTAGTGACGGTTGCCGGTCTCGTACTCGACGTGGGCGGTGGAGATGGTGATACCACGGGCGCGCTCCTCGGGCGCCTTGTCGATCGAGGCGTAGTCGATGAACTTGCCGGAGCCCGATGCCTCGTGGAGGACCTTTGTGATGGCGGCGGTGAGGGTCGTCTTTCCGTGGTCGACGTGACCGATGGTGCCGATGTTCATGTGGGGCTTGTCACGGTTGAACTTGCCGGCCTCGGCGGCGTAGCCGCGAGCCTGGAGGCGGGAGGCGATGGCGACGCGGGGAGCGAGCGGTGCGGCGGGGATCCTGGCGCGGCTGGCGAGGCGGCCGACAGGAGTCGCCTGGGACTGGAAGCCGCGTGCCACGGTCGGGGTGGCGGCGGCAGTCGAGGCCGAGACGGACCTCGAGGAAGCGGCAAGGGAGCGAGCGATGCTCTTGGGAGCGTGGGATCGGAGCAGACTCATGATTGCGGCGAAGCTGCGAAGGGTGGTGAAAGGGGAGGGAGCGATGAGGTGGCAAGGTAGGAGGGAGTGCGGTGGTGGAGGAAGAGGAGAGGGAGAGACGAGGAGCGGGTCAGCGGGGGGCGAGGGGCAGCCGTCGAAATCGGAAGCTTTGACAAATCGCAGCCAGCCAGCGTCCCGGTTCCGCCTGGCCGGCGCCGTGCTTCGCCCTGGTTCTTTCTTCTGGCCAGCGCCCCCCCACGCGGCGGGTTTCGGAAGGCCTGGGCCTGGCCTGGCCAGTCCAAGCCACCTTTCGTCAGCCAGCCAGCCTGCCAGCCCCAGCAACCTGAAAAAAATCCGCCCGGACTGAGCGCTGATCTCGGATCCGAAAAGTACCCTGTGGCCCCTCTCCCGGCAGCGTGGCCAGGCAGCGATCGCCCGCCACTCTGGCACTCCACCGCAACTCGGGCCAGCGGGCCAGCAGGCTGGGGGCTGAACCCTGGCAGCAACCCAACCAGCTCCACCCTCGGCCAGGTGCACCGTTGGCACCTGCTTCACCCTGCACCGTCGCCTCCCCGTCCCGTCTTCCATCTTCCACGGCCGCAGCCTCTGCTTCTCCATCTCACCACCACCGCCACCGCCATCACTACCCAGCCTCTATCCACCTCTTTGCACGCTTCTATCACTGCTCTCGCCACCGACCAACACCCCGGCCGCCGACAGACAGTCCGCAGCTCCCCCACCCGGCTCAGAGCGGGCATACTTGACACCTCTCTGGCCCACGCACTGCTGACGTCGTAGCCAAAATGGAGGACGGATACAGCAACGGCGCAAAGCGCTCCGCTTCCCCCGCCGCCGACGACGAGCACGCCTACGACCAGCAGACCCGTCTCGATCGTTCCTCGTCGTCCTCTCCTCAGTCAAGAAAGGACAAGCGTCGCGCAGAGCAGGATGACGAAGACGACGAGGACGACGAGGAAGATGACGAGGATGACGAGGAAGACGACGACGATGACGACGACGACGACGACGAGGATGAGGACGAAGACGGCGAGGACGTAAGGGGAAAGAGGAGGCGCGCCAAGAAGCAGAAGCGAAACCGCTTCCTCGATGTCGAGGCAGAAGTCGATGACGACGAAGAGGACCTGGACGAGGAGGAGGAGGAGCTGGCGCGAGAAGGTGAGCATCACCTCCTGCGCTCTGCTGGCTGCGGCTCAAAGGCGAAGCGCTGACCCTTTGCAACGCTCGTCCCCAACCCCCGACACTCGCAGACGGCTTCATCGAGGAGGACATCGCCGACGACACCGAGGACGTCCGGCGGCGCGCCGCTGCCGACAACCAGAGGCTCGATCGCTTCCGGCGCGAGGAGGAGGACACCAACGCAGAGGCGCTCGCCGAGGAGCTGCGGCAGAGGTACGGCCGCTCGGCGCGCTATGCCGCCCAGTCCGACTACGCCGAGGTGCCGCAGCGCCTGCTGATGCCCTCGGTCGAGGACCCTAACCTCTGGGGCGTGCCCTGCAAGCCGGGAAGGGAGCGCGACATTGTCATGACGCTCGTCCGCAAGGCCATGGCCGAGAGCGTCACCAGCAAGCCGATGCGCATCATCTC
The DNA here is from genome assembly GCF_000417875.1 of Pseudozyma flocculosa PF-1. NCBI lineage: Eukaryota > Fungi > Basidiomycota > Ustilaginomycetes > Ustilaginales > Ustilaginaceae > Pseudozyma > Pseudozyma flocculosa. The sequence continues at coordinate 1,710,041 of NW_006920869.1, forward strand.
GGCCTTTTGCCGTGACACGATCCCCGGCAAGATCTACGTCGAGGCGAGGCGCGCCGACGACATCATCACGGCCTGCAGCGGCCTCGCCGGCGTATACGCCCGGCAGACGACGGCGCTCTACCTGATCCCAATCTCGGAGATGGCTGATCTGCTCAAGCTGCAGAAGGTCACGCAAGAGATCCAGGTCGGCGGCTGGGTCCGCATCAAGCGCGGCAAGTACGCTGGCGACCTGGCCCAGGTCCTCGACGTGTCCGAGAACGGCGAAGAGGTCGGTCTCAAATTCATCCCGCGTATCGACCTGAATCCCAAGGACAGCGGCGTCTTCACCGACAGCGCCGGCCGCAAGCGCAAGAAGGGGGCCGGCGCCGGCTCTACGGCCATCAACTTCCGTCCGCCGCAGAAGTTCTTCAACCCAGAAGAGGTCCAGAAGGCCTACCCCAAGGAGACGCCCAGCAAGCGCGGCAGCTTCTGGGTCTTTCAGAACGACAGCTTCCGCGACGGCTACCTCGAAAAGGACATGCGTGTGACGGGCATCATCACCGAGAACGTTAACCCGACGCTCGAGGAGATCACGCGCTTCGCCGGCGAGTCGGCCGAGGACGGCGCCTACAAGGCGGGCGGCGTCGACCTCAGCCTCATCGCCGACGCCGCCAAAAAGGCGTCCGAGGTGCTGCTGCAGCCGGGCGACCACGTCGAGGTATTTGAAGGCGAGCAGGCGGGCGTGTTCGGCGTGGTCGAAGCCGTCAGCAGCGAGGTCGTCACGATCAAGATGGAGCACGAGGACCTCATCGGGCAGAAGGTCGAGGTGCCGGCGCGCAGCGTGCGCAAGAAGTTCAGCCCGGGTGATCACATCAAGGTCATGACGGGCAAGCACGCCGACGAGACCGGCCTGGTCGTCAAGGTCGAGGACAACATCACCACGTTCCTCTCCGACCTGTCGCTCCAGGAAGTCTCGGTGTTTTCCAAGGACATCCGCGAGGCCGCCGAGGTCGGCTCCGGAGTCAACGTCATCGGTGGCTACGAGCTGCACGACCTGGTTCAGCTTGACGCCCAGACGGTCGGCGTCATCTTCAAGATCGAGCGCGAGAGCTTCAAGGTGCTCGACCAGACCGGCCAGGTGGTCAGCGTCAAGCCACACCAGATCAGCTCCAAGAAGGACACGACGCGCGCCTTTGCGCTCGACCACGACGGCAACGAGATCCGCGCAGGAGACATGGTCAAGGAAGTGGCCGGCCCCTTTTCCCAGATGCGAACGGGCCAGGTGCTCCACGTCTACCAGTCGATGATCGCCTTTATGCACAACCGCGACTACAGCGAGAATGGCGGAATCTTTATCGCGCGAGCCCGGACGCTCGAGCCGCTGGCGCCCAAGAGCGTCTCGGCCAAGGCCAAGGACTCGCGGGACCTGTCGAAGCTCAACCCGGCGCTGGCCAGCATGACGGGCCCGTCGGCGGGCGCCAACGCGGTCCGCGTCGAGGGCGTGCGGCGCCAGATCGGCCGCGACGTCTACCAGGGCAAGCACGTCGCCGTCATCAAGGGGCCGTACAAGACCTTCCGCGGCATCATCAAAGAGACCAACGGCAACATGGCGAGGATCGAGCTGCAGTCGGTGCCCAAGCCCGTCACCATCAGCCTCGACTTCCTCGTAGAGAAGGACCCGATCACGGGCCGGAGCAGCCGCCTCGGTGGGTCCGGGCCAGGAGGCGGGGCCGGCAGCGGAGGCTTCTCGCAGATTCCCAACCGCGGCGGCTACAACGCGATGGGGTCCGGCATGGGCAACATGTCGCACAACCCTTACTCGTCGGGACCATCGATGGTCGGCCCATCTGCGGCAGGAGGCTACAACCCGTACGGCGGAAGCCAGCCCGTGGCTGCCGGGTACGGTGCATCGCCCAGTAGCATGGGCGGTGGTGGCGGCGGTGGAAGCTGGGGCGGCAGCTACCCGTCTTCGCAGCCAGTCGCTGCGGGCGGTGGCGGCGGCGGCTGGGACATGCCGGCCATGGGCGGTTCCAAGACGCCCGCGTACAACCCCTACGCTGGCGACGGTGGCAAGACGCCGGCGTACAACCCTCTCGCCGACGGCGGCAAGACGCCCGCCTACAACCCGGCAATGGATGGCGGACGCACGCCGGCCTACAACCCGATGGCCGACGGAGGGCGGACGCCGGCGTACAACCCGTACGCTGATGGCGGGCGGACACCAGGCTACCTGCCCTAGCCTGGGCAGCCCGACACTTCCGCTCGACCGAGACGCCGGCCCTTTTGATTCTCGATTGTATTCCTTTGACAGCACAGCATCCCCGACATCCCTGCGAGAAAGAATGCACAGACACCCTTGCACGCTTCCCCGCTTCATCGCTTCATCCGCGCGATACTCATGGCTCACACGCATCGAGGCTCGAGGTCGTTATTATTTCTGCATTGAGGACCCGCGGGACAATCAGTCTACGCCGCTCTGAGGGCGACTTATGCCAACCGACCGTAGAGGCAATCGTTCCAGGGCGTCGGCCCGGGCCCTCGCCCGACTATCCTCGCTCAGTAGAAACTCCTCTTTCCGGCGACGAGGGCGGCGGGGGCATCGTCGACGAGGCTGCGCTTGTCGTGGGGCTTGTTGCCATTGTTGTGGCCGAGGCCGGAGCCGGCGCGCGTGACGACCGAGTTTTTCGTCTTGAAGGTGTTGTAGAGGCGGTTCATGTCGTCGTCGCTGAAGCCGAGGTGGGCCTTTACGGCGTTGGGCGGCGTGAGGGCGAGCCAGTTGCTCAGGCTGATGTCCTGGTACTTGGGCGCCTTGAAGAGCTCGAGGTAGACGACGGTGTCGTTGCCGATGTTTTCGATGTAGTGGCCCGACTGCTCCTTGATGTAGGCCGTGTCGCCCGCCTGGAAGTCGTAGGTGCGCGCATTGGTCGAGCCGGCAAAGATGGTCATGCGGGCGTGGCCCTGGATAAAGTAGTCCCACTCGGGCGAGTTGGGGTGCCAGTGCAGCTCGCGCATCGCGCCCGGCTCGATGGTGACGAGCGCCGAGGCGATGGTCGAGGCGGAAAACTTGGTGCTGTCGAGGACCTTTGCCGAGCCGCCGTTGTACTTTGTCGCCTCCATGTCGCTGTACGGGTAGAAGAAGGGCGACTTGGTCCGCTGCCCCTGCGGGTTGTCGACGGCCGTGGTGCCCTCGGTGCTGTTGTCGACGGTGCTGGGGAAGATGTAGAGTTCCTCGCTGGGGAACTTGTCGTACGCCGTGCTCGACAGGTCGGCGGCGCCGAAATTCTTGGCAATCACCTCCTTGGGGATGTGGGCCAGCCAGTCGGTCAGGAGCAGCGTCGAGTCCTCGCTGAAGCTGCCGTCGTCGAAGACCAGCAGGAACTCGCTGCCCTGATCGCTGACGGCCTGCAGCGTGTGCGGCGTGCCCGCCGGGAAGAACCACAGGTCACCCTCCTTGACGTCGTGGACGTAGTTTTTGCCGTCCGGGTCGACAGCGGAGATGCGCGTCGTTCCGTTGAGGACGTAGGCCCACTCGCCGGTGGCCTGCAGGAACGGTGAAGGGGATCCAAGGAGAGTTCGAAAGGTCAGCCATGGCTCAGCCTGGGATGCACGAGCTCGCCCAGGAACGGAAGCGGGACACTCACATGCCAGTGCAGCTCGCGGAAGGCGCCCTTTTCGAGGCGCATGTTGACGCCCGCCATTTCAGTGGCGACGGGGAGGACGTCGACATTCTGCTGCCTGGCCCATCCTCCGGTCTCGAGGCGGTTGTGCGAGAGGGCAAAGGGCCACTTTGCCTGCGGGATGGTACCGTGGTCGGTGCTGGGCGGCGCAAAGATGTCCGGGTTCTGGCGGCTGATCTCGGTATTGTCCGGGCCGTAGTTGGTGGCGCCCGTCTTGCCACGCACGGGCTGGGGCAGCACGCCCTCGCGCTGGAACTGCTCCCAGAGGCTGTAGTCGCTGATGTTGGAGCGGTATTCGACCGGGTAGGTGGACGCGACGTTCTTTGCGCGCTTCATGACCTGCTCGTCAAAGGCGCGGACGGCCTCGTCGCGCTTGCGAAGCGTGGTGAGCGACTTGGCCGAGTCAAAGGGGATGGCGAGCGCCATCGATAGGAGGGAGAGGAAGGGTAGCGCAGAGAGGACGCGCATCTTGGGCAGGTCGTTGTTGGAGCGGTCGACGGGGGTGAGGATGAGGGGAAGAAAGGGTTGGTGGATGATTCGTTCCGGGGGGCGCTCGGGGTGGCCAGCCGTCGTTGTTATATACGATGTCGTTGGCCCGCCATGGCGGCTACCAGAGCCTCGTGAGTCAGGATCCGGACCGGGGCGCGGCGAGGCAGGACAAGGTAAGCGGGGACATGCTTCTGGAGGGCCAGGACGGGGCGGAGCACCGCGGGTGTGACCTGCCGGCTGTCAGTGAAGAGTCCAAGGGCAGAGGAGGGGGCCCAGCACGGCCGCTTTGGGGTCGCGGGGCCGGTCGAAGTGGTGGTGCTTGGCCGCAGAGAAGGAGCTGCGATGAGCGGGGGGTGCAGCATCGCGCCCCGTGCTGTCTCACCATAGCGTGACAGAGACGGATGGATCGGCCGTACCAACCAAGTTGGTGGCGGGAGCACGACCGCAAGCAGCTTCAGGCAGATGGAGAGGTGTTGGCAGCAAGCAAGTGTCGGTGGCCGTCCGAGCCGAAAAGGAAGCAGCAGACCGAGCAGCAGCGCGGACGCCATCCGCCGCGGCACCAGCCGAGCTTTTAGGTGTGTGGCACTGTAGCGGCCGTTGCCGTTGCCATGCATTGATGGCCTTTCGCATGGATCGAGTGGCAGGCCGCCGGGTGGGATGCCGCCGTCGCATCGGCAGCTACCGTAGCAGTTGGGCTGGCAGGCCTGTTGGAAGATGGTCTCTCGGAGCAGAGCTCGCAACCTGAGGCCCTCGGCGGGCCGCTCTCTCTCTCTCTCTCTCTCTCTCTCTCTCTCGCTCTTGCTTCGGCCGCCTGGTCAGGTTCCACTCTGCTCGCCGTTTTGCTGCAGCTGTCGGCCCCTAGACAAGGCGCCAGCCTGTCGACGATGGCCGAGCCGCGTCTCTGGACCAACGTACCCACTCCTAGCCTGAACGACTAGCCGGCGGTGTGGGCCCTTTTGCTGCCGTTCACACAGAGCCGAACTGCCGAATACCAGGATGTAGGCGTGTACGTACCAGCACGGCGGTCGATCTGGCGACGTGGGAAAGGCGTCGTCGCACCCACGATCTCGTCTAGCCCAGATCCGTCTGTAGGCTGAGCCAGACCGCCGGCTAGACCTTGTATCGCCTTGATGGATGCACCCATCGGTTGCATGGTTCACCTTGCTCTGCAACCACCGCGGGCTCCTTGGCACGTTCCTCGGGAGACAAGGCGCGAGCGTCCATCGATCGAGGGCCAACTGCCGGATCTGTGGTACGGCAACGCCAGCCACCCTTTTGTCCCCGTCGCGTCTCGGCCCTTTCCGGACAGTCCGAGGGAGGAGACGGCCGACATCCGCTGCGCCTCTTGACGTGGTGAGACCGCGTTGATGACATCGAACCAGGCTGCATCCTACCGTAGCGTAGCATCGCGAAAGAGAGGGCCCGATGCCAGCAGGCCTGCCTGTTGGGAAAGGTACTACTATCGTAGCTGTGGCAGGCGCGCGCTGTCTCGTTCGGCATCCTTGCAGCCAGCCCTCGTTGTGGAGGGGCAGGCAGCGCCGAATTTGGCCGGGGTGGCCGCGCATTCAAAATTCCCCGCGAGAGAAGCAGGGTCCCCCGCCGACGGAAGCCCCGACCGGCGGCTCAACCGGCAGAGGCCGCTGCACGCCGGCAGCCAGCCAGCCAGCCAGCCAGCCAGCCAGCCAGCCAGCCCGGGACAGCCGACGCCAGCCGGCCAGCAGGCAAGGACGCCGTTGACCAGCCTCGCACCTTCCCTTGGCAGCTTCGCCTGGCCAGTCGTGACCGGACCTCGCTCGCTCGCCATACGGGCGACCAACCTACTCCAAGCTCAAGGTTTCGGCTCAATCCGTCCTAGCCTCTCACGCAACTCTGGTCGAGCGACAGCGGCGCCGGCTGCGCCGAGCCCTAACCCCCGCCGGCGTGTGGTCGCGGCAAAGTCGCAAAGGGGCGTGTATGCCTAGAGAAGCCTAACGCCAACGTCGATTGATCCGCTACAGCTATAGTAAGAAGGTCACGTTGCACCCTGTAGTCCGGATCGACAGCAGCAAGGACCTCTGCAAGCGCTCAGGCCCTCTCGGCGCCGTGCAGCGTCTGGCCGTCGAGCCCGTTTGAGGCCACCCCGTGACCCTGCCCGTCTTGGTGCCACAGCCGCCTCGGCTCGTCCGCCCGCTCCTCTTCCCTCTGGTCGTCCAGGGGGATGCGGAACATGGCGCCGGACAGCACCGCGTACGCAAAGCGAAACAGCAGCAGCAGCCACACGGCCACCAGCATGATCGTCATGACGGCCGCCACCCAGGTGATGGCGTTGCTGCCTAGCACCTTGCCGATCTCGTTGGTCGACAGCGCCCAGCCCACGTTGGGAAAGACAAAGGACCACCACGCGATGCCAAACTTCAACCGACGCCGCCGCACCGCCGCAGCCACGTTGCACGCCAGCGCCAGCACAAAGAACCACAGCGCCAGCCCCCAGATGAGGAGCGCAAACAGCGTCGCCACCAGCTCAATCATGGGCGCCAGGTTGGGCACCGGCGGCGTCAGCGTCTGGTCCGTGACGTAGCTCGACGCGTTCTCGCTCAGCCGCAGCAGCGCGTATGACGTGAATGCCGGCGGTCCGACGGCGATGAACATGGTCGGCCTCGCGGCCGGCGGAGGGAGGCCGTAGATCGAGAGGCGGAAGAGGTAGAGGGCGAACTCGAGCAGCGAGAGGATGAAGCCCAGCCCCTGGAGGATGAGGCCCCCCACGGCCACGTTGAGCGCATCGCCGGGCGTCAGCAGCGGAACGATGCTCGCCGCGACGGTGCCGAGCAGCATTAGCGGCAGGAAGGGCAAGATCCACCCGGGCGTGTAGTCTGCGATCTTGAGCTTGTGGCCGCCGCCAAAGATGGTGAGGTAGGTCGTCCAGCTCTGCAGCAGGCAGACGCCCAGGTGGATCCAGAAGATGACCTGGAGCGTCGATCCGAGCCAGGGCCCCGTCTTGGTCATGCCGTAGTTGGCCGCGCCCGTGATGATGGTCGAGACGGCGAGCAAGACGGTGGGCATGAAGAAGAGCTCCGAGGGGTCGGTCAGGGAGCGGGTCAGGGCGCCCCGATGCGTGGCGAAGCGAAGGCAGACGCCGACGACGAGCGCGACGAAGATGACGAGGTTGGCGATGAAGACGATGGTGCCAATGGTGTCCAGGCCGTCGAAGCGGTGGACGATGCTGTAGAGCAGGATGGCCAGCCCGCCCGTGCTCATCGAAAACGTGAACCACTGCCATGTGATGCATTGGGTGCGGTCGAGCCAGCCGCCCGCCCCGCCAGGGCGTTGCGTCGCAAGCTGACCCTTCATGGCAGGCCAGGTGCGGGTTGTCGAGAGATCCGTCCTGCAGATGTGAGGCTCCAAGCAGGGGTCCAGCTGAAGGGAGTCTCAGGTTTGCTGGATGCCCGCTCGCCAGGCAGCGGTGGTGGCAGCGATGGTATCGGTCGAGACGGCAGAGGCGGTCGCAGTGGCGGTCCGCGGTGGCGGGGTGGGTGATGGTGGTGGGCGAAGCTACCTCTACATGGCGTCGAGACGTCTGGTAATGCCCCACAGCTCCTCCACGGAGAGGCCCATCGTTGTCGATGGAGGAGATAGAAGGACGATGAGCCGTCCTCGATGCTTTGCCTTACCAGAGGGCTACGTCACGGGCCAGCCGCTTGTCACCGAGCACGCGGCAACAAGAGTGGACGAGTCGAGAAGGAAAGGCCAAGGGATCGACAGGGCCCAGCCAGGCACGCCGGCTTTGTTGGCGCTGACCTCACCGCCAGACCCGCCATGGTTGGTCGGGTCAACATTTTCTCGCGCGAGACAATGGCAGGCAAGCCGATGCCAGGTCCCTCGCCGCTTCGCAACCTTCAGCGACCTCGACCCGCTTTCATCGCTCTCAGGTCCTCTGTCAGCTATGCCGACACGCAGATGCCGACGTCCACGACAATCAGCGACTAGTTGCAAGAAGCAGACGAGACGAGCGAGGATCGATTCGATGGGAGTGACTCTAATCCTCAGCGCCTAGTGAGTGCCCGGCGCGCGTTGTGATCCTCGAGGCCGTAAACCCGACCTTTCTCTGTCGTCCTCGTGTCGACAGCGTGGTGTATATCGTCTATGCCGTCGGTCCTTGAGACAGATTGATGGTGAAGACGGCAGGACGTGGTGTCTGCCGGCATCGCTGCCGCGAACACTCGTCGGCAGATACCTGTGGCTGATATCGAGCAGCGCCTCTCAGACGGCCACGGAAGCTGCCGATCCGATCCGTCACGTTCCGTCCGAGGCCGACGGGTTGGCAGAACCGCTCGACGTCTCGTTTCATGAAAACCTTCTGACCTGGAAGACGAGGCGACCTTCGAGTTCGGGCATATCCCGACGATGGCGCCGGCGGCTGAACCGTGGGTGACACTTCGTACCCGTCCTTGCGGTGCCGCCGGTCAGGCATGGAGGCGGTCGTCGCATGAAGAAAGAGGATCATCAAAGGGTCCATCTTGTCGAGGCGTGCACCGTGAGCCGGACGCTCGGGTCACGACATGCCGAGATGCCATGGCGGACGGCGAAGACGAGTACGGTTACTGTAGTTCAGGTGGCGGAAAGATGCACAGACCGGCATGGCAGGATCTGTGGGAGCGCGGGTCCGCTCTCCGAAAGCGGACCCAGTCTCAATTCCAGGGGATCTTCGAGACCAAAAACATATAGGCTCTAACTGTGTTGCAAAAACTCACGCGATTTTGTTTTTGAAGCCCATTGAAGCTTAGAGCCGCGAAAATGCTGTCATATGGGAAAATTAGACTTTGAACCTGCTACCAGCTCAGTGGAGCTACAGGGACGGCTCAGCGGGTCCAGACGCTGATCCAAGAAATCGCGACTGACCAAATTCTCGACAATGGAGTCAAGTTTCAAAAATTGCTTTCGTCGATTATTGAAAGGGAATGATATAATGAAAAAGCTGGAAAACCTCTTCTCTTTGGGTCCCGGCAAGCAATCACCGGCCGACATGCTCCCGCGACGCCGCTCGGGGCCTGTTTCGCCATTCCAACTTTATCTCTCCATGACCTCGTCGACGATGCCCAACGAACTGGTCTACCTCGATCGGCACCGCCATTGTGCTCGACGACGGTGTCCGCCTCTCTCTCACGCCTTCGGGGGCAATATAGGGTTGGAGAACAACCGGCGGGCTGGCGTGTGCGCATCGCATGTGTCCTACGGGATGGCATGATCCGCCGGAGCTTCTTCCTATCTACCGCATCCCGAACCGGTCCCTGCTTGATAGCGAGCGACGCCTGAGCACGGACCAAGCTAGCGGATCGGTCAGGGCAATACTGCTTTCTGTTGATGCTAGCAGGTGCATGGCGTGCCCCACCCACGGGCGAGAAGAAGTGCGGACGCGGGGAATGGCCGAGCGGCAGGACCCGTGGCTCTGGCCTTTGATGTCCTGCCATGAAGACGAGTAGGCGGCAGTCACACACACACATACATACATACACTGACGAGGATCGTCCGGGCCCCTTGCAGTTTCCTTTGATCGTCGTCCAACAAAAGATGAAGCGACAGGGCCGCAAGCAAGATGCGGGGACATGCAGGCGTGACGTACTCTGCGCTGATCATGAGGAAGAACTGGGCGAGTCGGCACTTCGGACATGACCGTCGTCGATCTGCCGGTCTCCGCAGCGCCGGCGCAGCATGTTCCGTCTCTTGTCCCCTCGACGTCGCACCTCATGACGAAAGGATGTTCAGCGACGAGCTATAGGAAGGTGTGATGGCGCGGAAGGACGATTGATTGCGGGGTCTGTCATCTGATCTGCCGCCATGCAGCTGCTTCTGATGCCGCCACCACCGCCCGCTGCCTTTACGGCTGGATCCGTTCCGCTGCCTCGGAGCAACCTTATCACTCGGTCCATGCACTCCATGTACGCATCGATTTCCTTCTCCGACGACGACGGCGACGACGACGACGTACGATGGCGAGGCCCAAGGCAAAATGTTGTCGCCATTTCGAGCCGGCAGCAAAGAACGAGGTGCCGGACGGCATTTTAAGATGCACTTGTGTCCTGGACGATCGTAACGATGGCGAGCGTCGGAACAAAGTCGTCCGTCGGGCCCGCTCCATCTCCCGGGAGAATCAACAACGTCGGGCGGCCCGGTTGGTCGGTCGGTGGTCTTCCTTGGAAGAAGATGCGGTCCGCCCTTCGAGCGTCGAAGCGATGGCAGCTGCAGGCGGGCGACGAGGCGATGCTCTAGAAGGTCAGGCGCCGGTCTTCTGGAATCAGCCGTCGGTCGGTCGGAGCGCGAAGCCAAGGCAGGCCGAGGCGAGGCGAGGTCAGGAGCGAGCTGACCTTCCATCGAATCGGCGGTTGGAGCGGCAGCGGCGGCGGCGGCGGCGGCGGCGGCATCAGCAGCGAGGCAGCTTCCATCGCAGCACGGGGCGGGACGTGAAACCGCGAGCGAGTTTGCATGCCTTCCTCAAGCCATGGCGGACAGACGGTGGTCCGAGCAGACCAGGCCCCGTCCCGAATCGACGGTCCTCGACCTGCCCAACCCGCTCTTGCTTGGAGCTGGCCGACTTCATCGTGACGGATCCCCACTTCGGCCTGGCCCGCGTTCTACCGGCATCTCCCGGCCCAACCTCTAACCTGCCTTGCTTGCTGCTTGCTGCTGGCTGGCTGCTCGTTGGTCGGGCGTTTAATTTGTTCTTCGCGGCAGCTGCACAAATCGCCACCTCGCTAAGCGCGCCCGCAATTTAATTCATGCCAACCCAGCCGGGCTGCACTTTGGCGCTCGCTTAGGGCTCGCCCTCCGATGCACCAGCGCAGCGCAGCAAGGCCCGAGCCAGCCTCCCGGCCTGCTCGGCCTTCCTCCCTCCCCGGTCTTGGTCGCCATCGCACAGAGAGACCGACACGACGAAGGCGGCCGCTCTCATCGATGGCCAATCAGAAAACATGTGGCTGTAATCTGGACACAATCGGCGAGCTCCGTGATTGTTGTTGTCTGATTGTGGCAACGAGGCGGGCGAAGGCGTGCGCGCATTCCGCTCGCGCCACAATCGACGAAAGGGTCGACTTGCCTGATCAAGCTCAGAGACAGACTCACCACTCGACGGCGCCGACCGTCTCGTGTCGTGTCGCAAGCAAGCAAGCACGCCTAGCCTTGCTTGTCTGTCCGTCATCGCCAAGCCTGTGTGAACGTTATTCCTCTCCGAGTGCGGTCAGAGCCGCTCACGGGCAGAGGCCGATCTACAGGCGAGCCAAGGGTCACAGGGAGGGCACGGAACCAGGCTGCCGTCTAGAGACGAGGCGCTCGGGGTGCCTCCGAAGGATGCAGGGTCAGTGTCAAGGGACGACAAGCGAATGCCTCTGAGCCCTGCCTTGGCTTGCTTTGTCTTCTTCCTCTGCTCGAGGGCAGGCTACTGTAAACGGCGGTCCGAGGGCGGCACCCATCCGACCTTTGCTCATCTTTGTGCGGTTCGTCGACGTCCGCAGCGGTACATACGGTACGAGGCTAGGTTCTCGCTCGGTGCTTCACCTGCCGTATCTACACACTAGCTCTTGCTCTCACGCCCGGTCAGGAGAAGGTGCCGAAGTGAGCAGCGCTGTAAAACTAGCTCCGCAGGCGCCGATCGGACGACCAGTCGACGCCAAGGACAACCAAGCACTCGACTACCGTGCACAAACCCACCATCGCGTCACTGCCGGCTCTACTCGAGTCGACGATGATCCAGAGCAAGATCAGGGTGCGACCGACCACCATCGAGGGGAGGTGCGATGGTGGGTAGGGTGGTGCGCAGCATCGGCGAGATGGAGAGACAGACGGCGCCTTGCTGTACCTACCTACCTATGCGAGGATGCGTGCGCTTGTGCGCCGTCGCCGCGGTGAGGATACCGTGCGTGCGTCGTTGCCCGGCGGCTTTATGCCGCTGTCGTGGAGCTGGAGGTGGGTTGCCTGCCTGTCTGCGCCGGCGGCCTCGGTGGAGCGGCGGCTGGCGAGCGGTTTCCCATCGGATGCTCTCCATCCGACAGCGGCCATTTGGTAGCGCCGCGCCAACAGCTCAGCTCAACCGAGGCCAGGCGAGCAGATGGCACCGACCAGCTCGAGACGAGCCGTGGGGTCCAACGCCGCTCGGGCAGGCAGGCAGGGTCCCAAGACGTGTCTCGCCTCTTTGCCACACGGCCAGGGGGCACACGGCAAAGATAGCGGTAACCAACCGACATCGACCAACGACATCGACATCGACGCTCGTGGCTGCAGGTGCGAGCTGGGGCAGCCAGCCTCGCTGGCCATGCAAAACAGCGCTAAGCTCTGGCTTTGCTGCTCGTCTACCCTCGCACAGCCCCTGCAACCCAAGCGAGCCAGCAGCAGCATGTCGACTCAAAGCTTCCCAGCAGCCAAAGCATCTCGACGACCGGCCTTTCTTCTCTGAGCCTTTGCTGCCGCTCGTCCATGTTCGAGCTTGGTCCGAGGCCATCTGCTGTACCCTTAGCCGGCGCTGCAGTAAGCTCCGCCTCCGAGGCCTCTCTCGACGACATGCAGGCTGCTGGAAGCATCTGCACAGTTGCCACCCTTGGCCGCTTCTCATCGCCGCTGCCTTGAGATAGACAGCCGCTTCGCTCAACGAGGACACCAACTCGGCCCAATCTCTTCCGTGATGGCTCTACCACCGGCCCGCCGCTCTCGCTTCCAGGCTGCCGCGGCCATGAGGACGCTTAGCCTCATCCCGGCAATCACTGCTGCTGACCTCTCGAGGATTGGCTCTCACTTCGACGCTTCCTCGGGCGCTGTTCCCAATCGTCATCGCAGCCACCCTCCCCCGCATCCGCCGCGCTGGGCAAAGCCAGGACGGGTGGCTGCACTGCGTCCTCGCCGTCGACACAGGACCGCCCGACACCTCAGCGACTGCTGCCGGATAGGGTATAAGTAGGCTCTCGTCTGAGCACCATCATCACCTCTTCTCATCCTCATCCTCCCCCACATCTTCTAGAGCCATCTAAACCTCTCTTCTTTTCCCCTATCTCCTAGATTTCCTGTGACCTTTCTCTCCTCCCGGACCCCTTGTCTCCACCATGCAGCTCAAGCTCTCCTTTGTCGCCGGCCTGATCGCCAGCTCCCTCGCCCTCGCTGCGCCCGTCGCCGAGGAGAAGGGCATCAACGTCGAGCTCACCAAGCGCGACAGCCTCACCAACGGCTCGGGCCACGTCGACTTCGGCAAGGTCGATCGCCACATCAACGCCCTCCGCGCCAAGTACCAGAAGAACCTCGACAACTACCAGCGCAACACCGGCGCCTCGCACCGCGTCAAGCGCTCGCTCCCGGAGCACCTCGAGAAGCGCGCCACCGGCTCCGTCCCGCTGACCGACGTCTCCAACGAGCTCCTTTGGACCGGAAAGATTGCCTACGGCACCCCCGCCCAGTCCTTCAACATCGACTTTGACACTGGCTCCTCGGACACCCTCGTCAACGCCGGCACCTACCGCCCCGGCTCTTCGTCGACCTCGGTCAAGACCTCCAAGGCATTCTCCACCGCCTACGGCGACGGCACCACGGCCAAGGGCACCGTCTACACCGACGCCCTCACCATCGGCGGTCTGACGGCCTCCAGGGTCGCCATCGGCCTCTCGACCACCACCTTTGTCACGGACAGCGCCGGCATCAGCGGCATGGCCTTCCCCAACCTCGCTCAGTTCGGCTCGGCCTACCCTCCCTTCTTCTACAGCCTCAAGAACCAGGGCAAGCTCAACGCCGGTGTCTTCCAGTTCACCCTGGCCAAGACTGGCTCGTCGCTCTACCTCGGCGGCACCGACGCCTCCAAGTACTCGGGCAGCTTCACCTGGTCGCCCGTCGACAGCAGCCAGGGCTTCTGGCTCACCTCGGCCAGCGTCAACGGCCTCTCGATCGACAGCATCGTCGACACCGGCACCACCGTCATCGTTGCCCCCACCAACGAGGCCCAGTCGCTCTTCAACAGGCTCGGCCTGGACACCTTCACCCAGGACAACCAGCTCTACGGTGCCTACGACTGCAACTCGCCCCCCAGGGTCACCTTCAACTACTCGGGCAAGGCCATCACCCTGAGCGGCGACACCGTCAAGTTCGGCACCACCACCGACGGCTCCTGCGTCCTCTCGGTCGTCGGTGGCGACGTCGGCATCAGCGCCTGGGTCACCGGTGACTCGCTCCTCCAGAACACTGTCGCCGCCTTTGACGTCGACAACAGCCGCGTCGGCTTCGCCACCAAGCGCTAAGCGCTCCCACGCCCCCCCAAGTGCTTTGCGGCCCTTGTCCAGCCATCCACGATCATGATGCGACGACAAGCTCACGACGACGAACACGAGGGAAAATCTCACTTCACGCTCGCCGGGAGGAGCGGGAGAAGGTCGAGGCGAAACGGGTCAGGAGACGACGCCGGGCCCCCGGATACACCTTCCAGGTCGGGCCCGGACCGAGCGTCTCCCCTTTTCGCCCCCTCGCTTGCTTTCCCTCTCACCGGCGATACCTGATTGATTGCTAGATATCGACGAAGTCCCTTGGCCAAGTAACGGATGAAACGAATGAATCGAGATGTTTTCTGATCTGAGATGAGCGTGATGCAGAGCGGTCGAGGGGATGGGGGGTTGAGGATGGAGGCGGGGAAGGGCAGAGAAAAGTGCGGAGCCGGATGCGAAGATGAAGCCGGCGCCCGGCTCTGTGGAGGATGGAGCGGCCGATCGGTGGGGATTCTGGCACTGGACAGCCCGATGGCGGTACTCCTGTCCCGATTTCGGATCATCGGGTCCCCATCGATTCGGTATGATGCTGTGAGCTTATAGCGACGAGGCGGAGCCCTGCAATGGAAGGACAGGTACTTCCAGCGTACTGCTGACCAGCTCAGCGTACCAACGCCCTCAGATGTCCCCAAAGCGGGGTTACCTGAGCGTCAATCGCGCAGCAAGATCGTTTTCGTCGTCATTATTGCTGGAATAAACGCCAGCTTAGCCCTAGTGCTGCTTCTATCGCAGACGGAGCGTGACGGCGAGATGGCATTCGGCAGCAGCACGATCGCACAGGACGGACAAGCAGGTCATCTGCGGCAAATGAAGAGATCTTCTCGTGCTGCTGGGTCGAACGATGGGATATACAAAATACAAGAAGATCCGGGAGCGGCTGAAGGAGTGTGATTGAGAGCTGGTATGATGAGCTCGGTGGGTTGCGAGGGGGACACATCTATGAGACGGGTGTGATGGCACTACCGAATGGCGGCAGGAGCGCAGAGACGGCACGACGACGGTGTTGCCATATGCGGGGAGAGGCTGTCAAAAGACCCTGGGCTGAACTGGAACGGCTTGGTCGCCCGACGGCACGGTCCCTCCGCTCAGCACTTCTGCCACATCTTGACGCTGTCGACGACCATGGCCCTCTTCTCCTTTTCCTGGGGCCACGAGGGGAGCCACTTGTCCCTGGCGTTCCAGAAGTCGGAGCGCGCATTCTCGGCCTGGTTGCTCCACGGCTTGTTGGGGAAGCGGTCGTCCTCAAAGTAGCCGTTTGTTCCGCCGACGGCGACGTTGAGGATGAGGTAGAAGTCCTGGTCGAACGGCGCGATCTTGGGGTTGGCGGCGCGAGACCACGGGTTCTGCAGCAGCGTGCCGTTGCCCATCATGGGCGGGAACTCGCCCAGCTTCCAAAAGTCCTCGTCGAACTTGTGCACCAGCACCTTGTACACGGGCGAGCGCTCCCACGTGTAGATGCCCTCTTCGGTCCATTCCAGCCCGAAGGTGTGGAAGCCCTCGTTGAAGTACGTTCGCCACAGCTTGCGCACGTCGGTCGCCTTGGAGTAGCCGTCGAACATCCAGTTGGGGCCTGAAGGATTGGGCGAGCGAGGATCAGGGCGCAGCATCATGGTCAGTATTTGTGCCTCGCTTCCTTCGCTCGTCGGCGGCAGGATGCCATGATCGGGGGCACACTCACCAAAGTGCAGCGAGCTCTTCTGCGCGTTGACCACGGCATCGCCCCTCGTGGTGGGGAGGTTGCCCTTGCTCTCCATGATGTCGATCTCGCCGGAGCGCGGCCAGGCACCGTAGACGCTGTCCTTGGGCATCATCCAGATGGCGGGCCAGAGCCAGTCGCCCGTGGGCAGCTTGGCGCGCACCTCGACGCGGCCGTAGCGGATGGTGCGCGAGAAGTTGGTGATGAGCCTGGCGCTCTGGATGGGCGGGAGCACGACGCCCGTGGTGGCGTTGCTGGCCACTGCGCAGTTGTCGTCCGACTTGTTGCTGGCGGTGCACCTGCCGTCAGCGGTGAGGTTGAGCGTGTAGCCGTCGACGATGGCGCCCTCGCCGAGCGAGTCCGAGGTGAGGGTGGGCACGATGTAGAGCTTGCCGTCCTGGACGTAGCTGTTGTTGGTGCTGTCCGTCGTCCAGTCGAATTGGCCGTTGCCGAACCCGCTCGTCTCGACCTCGCGCAGCCAGATGTCGGTGTTGAGCGTGTCGCCCTCGAAGTCATCCTGGAGCACAAGGCAATACTTGTTGCGTGGGACGCTGGCGTAGGCCGTGTACATCATGACGGCCGCAGCCGCGATGCCGGCCGCGACGGCGGCCACAAAGATCCAGTAAGCCTTGCGGTCCGACTTGCGGCGCTGCGTCGACTCTAGCCACGGCTTGTCGACCGGCTCGTCGGTCCGCAGCGTGCTGCGTACGATCGGCCGGCGGTGCTGCAGCGCCGCGAGCGAGTTGGGATGCGAGACGGCAGATGCTTGGTAGAAGCCCACGCTGGGCGTGTTTGTGCCGGACGAGGCGGTCGAGTTGTACGAGAGGTGGCGAGCGCCCGCGAAACCAAACGAATTGGACGAGTTGCTGTTCGGCATCGAGCTGGACCCTGGCCGACCGTACGACGAGGGCGAGAGCGACGCAGAGTGCGAGAGCGACCCCGACTGCGAGTGCGATGACGCCGAGGCTGCTGGGCTGCGATCCGCAAACGGTCCGGCCAGGCTCTCGCTGTCCGTGTGGCTGGCGTGGCCTGCATCCACGTCGTCCCGCAGCTGCTCGATGGCATTGCTGTCGACCTGTGCGATCTCCTGAGTCCTTGTCGCCGACATGCTGACCGCGTCGCCGCTCGTGGGTGAAATATGTGTCGAGGCCTGGCGTGAAGCTTTCCGTTAGGTCGAGAGAAGAGTGCAGAGGGTGCTGTTGGTAGGAGTCTGGGCAAGAGGCGATGTTGTAGAAGGAACGGACGAAGTGGAAGGAGTGGTAGAGGGGTAAATAGGATCGTCGAAGGACACCGACCACGGAAGCGAAAGGGGATGGGCAGACGGAAGAAGCAGTCGACGAATCTGAACTTCACACAAACGTTGCCGAGAGGCATGCTCACGCCTACACCTGACTGACGGTGTCCGGTGTTGCAGGTATGTACCTAGCGTGGCAAACGGCTCGAGTCTGCAAGGACGAGTGCGGTGCACGGCTCATCCTTGTCCGCCGGACGTGTAGGTGCAGCACTGCAATGACGACCCTAGCAAGACGCTCTTCCGGGCCAACGTGCCTGGCAAGGTCAGCAGAGGAGCCCTGTCTCGGAGTAATGAGGAGGGGCAGACGCCGAAGCCGATACAGGGACACCGGTGCGCGGAGGATGTCATCCGTGCTGGCGCTGCTGCAGCGACAGCCCCGACGAACTGGCCTCGTCGCGGTGCGCGCCAAGCCGAAGGACAGCGGGTAAGGAGGGCCAGGGCGAGACAGGATGTGTCGGCGACAGGCCAGACCTCCATACAGTACCTCTGTTCCTACATGCGATTCTGCGCAAGAGCCGGGCGAATACTGTGTAGAGTGCGTAGGTGCGGGAGCTCCAGCGGCCGTCGCACCTCGGTGCGCTGAAGATGTGGAAGAGGCCGGTGTCGGCATCGGAAGGGCGCTGCCGAAACACGACTCCTCGGTCGATATCATCGTGTCTCGCAGAGAGGCGGCATAAGGCGACCGCAAAAGAAAGGAAGCAAAACCCGCTCAGATGAACACCTTTGTCCGCGCCCAGGTGAAACCAAGGAGGGGAGGCGCCCAGGCCCGGACGAGTCGAGCTGGTGTGTCTTTTCCAACCGCGCCTTGCTGGCTTTGACCCTAACCTGGGTCGGCAGGATCTGCAAACAGGGTACGGTAGGTACAGCACTTGCGGTCTCCGCACCCAGATGGCGGCATGCTGCCTCACTTCGTTTGCGGGCTCCGAGTGCGTCGTTCCTGGTCGAGCCCCTGATCTTCACCCTCGCGGGTCCCCGACATGCTGCGGCAGATTACAAATAGGCAATGGGAACCTCGCTTGACCACCACCAACGGCTCTGCCAGCCCAGCGGCCTGCCAAGCGCCGTGCGTTCACAGCCATCCGGCACGGGTGACCGCCATGGCGATCAAAGTGCACATCCTCGGGTCCTGCAGCGCCAGAGTTTCATTGGCGTCAAGAGTCGGCATGCTCCCGGTCCACCGCCGCCCTGACCGTCCAACGGAATGAAATCCCAGGATGTCCTCGACCTTCCCATGTCGCTTTTCATTGTCGATCGTTATTGTCCATCTGAGTACATGTACCACACGTGCACCTCGTATCAGCGTTCGACGATGCTCAGCGTGCACGGTTCTTTGGCTGCCTCTGCCGCGCTTGCCGGCTTTGCGAAGGGGAACTTTGGTGCCCCGCCGGCTTCCTCGATCGATGATCGCCCACACTGATCGGCTTCGAGCCATGTTCTTCTGTGCCTGGCGAGCAGCAAGCACGAGCCAGGAAGCGCAACCGTGCGTCGAAGGCCGGGTTGCTACATTTTCCTTAGCATCCTTCTCGAACAGCGAGAGCCCAGGCAAGGGTAAGCGAGGGTCCGAGGGTTTATCTCTGATTCCTGCCTGACTCCTCGTCCCTCGTCCGAGGCGACAGTGCAAGCAGGCTTACTCGGTGGCCTTCGCCCCTACCGGCGAGGAGCTTTGTCGAGACGCCGTCAGGATCGTGTCGCAAGGACGTCGGGACGGTGATTTCCGCGCGACCAAGCAAGGTCGGGGCATGGTGGAGGGCATAGCATCTTAACGAAGAGCGAGGAGCTGTCGGGCTTTGAAGTGTGGATCCGTGGGGGGACGATCGTGCCTCGTCTGCTTGCTTGCATCTTGCAGTCAAGCGGTCTGCACTCAAGCGGTCGTCGGCTCCCTCGGCCGTCTCTCGGCAGCATGCCAGGGCAGTCAGGGACCCGCATGTGGTACCGGACAGGTTTCGGGGACGATGTTGCTTGCGCCATGCTGGTCGTGCTGGGAGCCAGGCCGTGCCAAGCAGGACACGCGGTGCCGGGCTTTCCCCTCGACCGGAGCCGTCACGGTGCGACACCGTCCGGGTCAAGAGGGGGGCTCAGCGGCCCCGGCACGGACCGTTAGCCACACCGGAGTCGGCTCGTCATTACAGTAGTATTATTTTGCCCTCACGCTCCTTTCGGCCTCTGGACCAGCACCGGCGCGGTGGTCGTAGTCGGGAGGTGGTCGCGTCGGGGGAGGGAGGAGCGCCAAGGACAGGGAAAAGTACCCGGGCGGTTTCGGGAAGATTGCATGTTTGTGTCCAACGAGGCCGGTGCCGAATCAAAGCCCGCGTCCGAAGCCGCCGCTTGGTTCCAGTATGTAATGTAAGGTTGACGCTGCTGGGCGCTGGCATGTATGAGTACATAGTGAGCGAGATTGCGATCTTGGCTGCGGTGCAGGCAGATGCAGACGACGACGACGACGACGAGCAGCTTGCGTCAGAGGTACGCAGGAGTTTGAAATGAGGCCGAACGCCCAGCAGCACGCAGCGGCGTCATGCTGTCTCGCAGCGCGGCTGAGCGAGGAAAGAGAGGCCCGGAAGCAAGGGCGGCGACAGGCGGACGGGGTCGGTCGGGGGCGGGCGGGCGGGCGGACACGGGCGG
>NW_006920869.1:1730186-1749273 GCF_000417875.1 Pseudozyma flocculosa PF-1
GGGCGGGCGGGCGACGGCGGCGGCGGCGACTTTGGCGCCCAGCAAGCCAAGCCCTGGGGATTTGCCTGTCCATTTTTCAAAGGCCACCCAACGCCGAGACAAGAAGGGCCTCTCCCTAGACCCAGAATTTTCCCCACCCACGCCAGCGCCTCTCCTCTCCTCCTCTCCTCTTCTCCCCTCCCTTCACCCCGTCACCACCACTCAGGCCAGGACTGAGACTGCAACACCACAGTACCCGCCGCCACCCGGAGGCCGGTCTTTGCCACATGCAAGGCATCCTCGTCCACACCGTACCGCGCTCCGTGTGGGTATGTACCATGTGGGACATCGCACACGCTGCTCCACTCACAGCATCTGTTACCAGGGTGACCGCTCAGCATCTAGCCACAGTCTCACCTCCGCAAACACACCGTCAAACACCGGCCGCATGGCTCCGTCTTCGTCGCACCGCGACCATACGGCCTCTTGCGGCCGAATCCATGCTTCTCCTCCTTGCGAAACATCAACATCATCACCATGACGGGCGACGGATGGCAGGCCGGCCTCCAAGTCGCGGTCGCGGTCGCGGTCGCGCCCAGCTTCCAGCCCGCTGACGAGATGGAAATAGCAGCAGCCTGGCTGAATCACTACTAACACAAGATTAGAGCCGCACTACTTCTTTTTTAGTCCCCCCAATGATGTCGCGTTTGAATCAAATGGTGAGTGGTCAGCGAGGGCGCGAGCTTTCTCTCGGCCGCAGTCGCGCTCCCAACCACGCTCGCTACCGGTACCCTGACCCACGGACTCGATCACCCCCCGCCATGTCCTCATTGCCGTCATGAGTGGCTACATGGTTTCACTTCCGGAGTACGGGGTTCTCCGATAGCGCATCGATCGGTATTTGGTCGATGTCTGCAGGCACGCAATGACGGCGATGGTACTGTAGGGCAGCTGATTTCAGCTTCACTGATTACTCTCTTGCTACCTACGCAAATCCGCTCCCATCGCTCTCGTCACTGCTGCACGATCGCGGTATCCGTGCCGCTGCAGGCCCGTGGCGCCAGTTGGCTGCTGCGCAGGGCAGCACACAGTGCCTATGCATGTGCAATCGTGGCTCGACGCCGTCTGCCGGGAGAATATCGGACGACGCTCATCACGGCATCCTGCTGGCCGGATCTTCAGAGCCGGTGAAGTTCGATGGTTGAGGGGGGATATGCCGCCTGCCCAGCTTGTTGGCGGCGCGTTGCGACCCAGAACCCGCTTTCTGGATTTTGCCAGTCCGCCCTCTGCCGTGCTGCTGGGCGGCGGCACTTGTAGATCTCCGCAGCTCGCCTGTCTTGGAGGGAAGGTGTCGGGGGTCCCCCTGAACAGACGAACCCTAAACGCATGGAAGAGGTCCTGAGCCGCAGAGGCCTCGTCGACATCCCTTGCTGCTGATTTGACGACCCTCGGGCAGGCGATTCGCCTTGGTGCAGGCTGCTGCCGGGTCTTTTCCAGCGAATACGCCTACTTTGGCTGGTAGCCCGTCCGCCTTGCCACGCGCCGACGTTCTGCCATGTCTGTCTGCAATCATCGTTCGCACTTCGGCCACTCGCGGTCGAGGCGAATGTCTCGGACCGTGCTTTTTTTGTCGGTCATTGCCCGCCAAGCAGAGAGGCACGGCCAGCCTCGCCACCGGCCTTTTTGTGTCTCGCGTTCGACGGTACGGTATGATGGGGAATGCCACCCTGAGGCCCAAATCCCTGACCCATCACACACTTACCGGCGAACAGAGGTCGTTGAAGTGGAGTGCGAGGCTCTCGTTCCTGGTCGCACAGCAGTCGCTCCACCTACAACAGATGACCGCCTGAAGCCTTCACCTGCTTGAGCTGTTGCCAACGTGGTCGTTGTCGTCGTGATCAAGCACGATCCTCTTTCTCTCCTCATATACCCCCACCTCCGCTGGACTTGCACCCAATCCCTATCCTCCCGCCCATCACAGCAACGCACTTGCGCATCACCTTTTTAGTCGCCCCTCCCTCTTCTGGCGACGTCCGAGTTCCCTGCCCGGGCACTGCTCGATTTCCTTCCTATACGCAACCTTTGACAACCGCTTCCACGGCACCCTTCCAGGCACGAAGAGTCGCCCGAGATGTTCAAGAAGTTCCTCCCATCCCATAGGGGAAGCGCCATCAAGGCCGTGGACATGGCGCAAACGGGCGATGCGTCCGTCAGCATCCTACAGTCGGCCACACCTCAAGGGGAGCCGCCTTCGTGGATCGGCAACCTCGAATCGGCACCAGAGTCGGTCGGCTGCTCGTCCCGGAGCGACAACGATGGCAGCTGGATCGACCAACGCGAGGCCTACGAAATCATGACTGCACACCTGTACAAGGTCGCAAAGAGCAAGAACTGGTTCAGCGAGAACCCGGCCGTCGCGAGCGGAGTGGCGCTGCGCCTGGCAAAGGGCCAGTACACACTATGCCCGGCGGCCGATGCGCGGCTCGAGGCCTTCTACCGCTCCGTCGCAATCCTCAACGTTGAGGTGGCCATCAAGCTCACCTCTCCGGTCGTCTCGGCGATCACCAGCCGCCTCGTACCGGGGACGTACCAGGTGCCGTTGACGTCGTCGCAGCACGTCCAGGTGGTCGAGACCATGGCCGACCTCGCGGGCGCGCGAAAAGCGCAGAACGCGTGTTTCATCCGCACCGACAACTCGCTGGTGGCCTGGTGCGACCACATCGACCAGCTCGAGTCGAGCGCCCAGCGCCTCGAGGACAAGATGATCGCCTTTGTGTGGTCGAGCGCCACCTCGGGACGCCCTCAGGGAGGCAAGCCGCGCGACTCGTCGTTCCTCGAGTGGAGCATGCAGCAGCGGGGCCAGAGCATGAGCCAGCTCAACCACGCCTCGGGCACGTCGACACCCATCCGAGCCGCCTCGGTCACGCACAGCTCACCGTTCTCGGACACCAACGCCGTCCGCCCTGCGGGCGACGCGACGCCAGGTGCCGCTTCCGTGGCCACCACGGCCACCACCGGCGTCGCCGACCCGGAAAAGGGGCAGGCGGTCTCTTACCAGGAGCGCAGCACCAACCTCCAGGCGCCGCTCCAGCACGGCCTGTCGGTGGCCCTCGACATTGCGCTCTGCTTCCTGCTCCTCCGCCAGCTCTTCCAAGAGTCGCTCCTCGACGGCAACTGGATGCGTATGCTGATCGGCATCGCGGTCATCCCGATGTTTCCGGTCATCCTCTTCTTCTGCGGCAACATCTTCACCGTCATCCTCCAGCTCATCGGTCCCGTGCGCCAGCTGAGCCAGAATTCGCGCTACTACTCGGGCGTGGCGCCGGAGCGCATGACGGGCCGCCTACCGCACATTACGATCCAGATGCCTGTCTACAAGGAGTCGCTCGACGGCGTACTGATCCCGACGATCGAATCGCTCAAGAAGGCCATCAGCACCTACGAGCTTCAGGGCGGCACGGCGTCCATCGTCGTCTCCGAGGACGGCATGCAGCTGATCAGCAAGGAGGACCAGGAGGTCCGCCGCGAGTACTACGAGAGGCAGAACATCGGTTGGGTCTCGCGCCCCGGCCACGGCGTCGACGGCTACATCCGCAAGGGACGCTTCAAGAAGGCGTCGAACCTCAACTTTACCTGCCGGGTCTCGCTCAAGGTCGAGGAGATGATGAGGGAGCAGCGTCCCGCCGACCTGTCGCAGTGGACCGAGGCCGATGAGGAGCACCTCTACCAGACCTGCCTGCCGCTCGCCGCTACCGAGATCCACCCGCTGGCCCAGGCCGAGGGCAACGTGCGCATCGGCGACCTCATCCTCATGATCGACTCGGACACGCGCGTGCCCGAGGACTGCTTCCTCGACGCCGCCTCGGAAATGTCCCAGTGCCCGGACGTTGGCGTGCTCCAGCACTGCAGCGGCGTCATGCTCGTCTCGGACAGCTACTTTGAGCGCGGTATCGCCTTCTTCACCCGCCTCGTCAACTTTTCCATCACCTACGTCGTGGCCAGCGGCGACGTGGCGCCGTTCATGGGCCACAACGCCTTCCTGCGCTGGTCAGCGGTGCAGGAGGCGAGTTTCGTCGACGCCGAGGACGGCATCCGCAAGGTCTGGTCCGAATCGCACGTCTCCGAAGACTTTGACATGGTGAGTGGTCGCGAGGAACCGCACCGATTGCCCTCAAACCAGCGGGAGCGGGCCGAGACTGACCGTGACGCGTCGCCCCCTTTCTCCTCGCATTCCTTTCCAACAGGCGCTCCGGCTGCTTATGAAGGGCTACATCACCCGCTGGGCCACGTACAGCAACAACAAGTTTGAGGAGGGTGTCTCGCTCACATGCGACGACGAACTCAACCGGTGGCAGAAGTACGCCTTCGGCTGTTCGGAGCTCGTCTTCAACCGGCTCTGGGAGTGGCCCTACAAGTCGCCCTTCACGCCCCTCTTCCGCAACTTCCTCTGGGTCAAGGGTATCCCCATCCACTACAAGTTTGCCGCCTGCAGCTACATCTTCTCCTACTACGCCATCGCCGCCGCGCTGCCGCTCACGGCGATCCTCTACCTGGTCGAAGGCTGGTTCTACCCGGTGCTGGACCCCGTCTTCCTGACGCCGTTCCGCATCTGGCTGGCCGTCGTCTTCGTCTTCGTCATTGGCGGCAACGTGTCGCAGGCGCTCTGCCGATACCGGTCCAAGCAGGGTGGGCTGCTGGCCCTGGCCAAGGAGCATATCATCTGGATCCCGTTCATGATGACCTTCTTCGGCGGCATGTCGTACCACGTCCTGACGGCGCTGCTCTCGCACCCGTTCGGCATCAACATGACCTGGGGCGCAACGGTCAAGGACCTCGAGGACAGCAACTTTTTCATCGAGGTGCCCGCCATCTTCCGGCGCTTCTGGAAGACGCTGCTGCTCTGCACCATCTTACTCGCCGGCATCGTCGTCCTCAGCCTCGACAACGTCGTCCCGCTCGAGTGGCAGATCCCGTCGTTCTTCACCATCTGGCCGCTCATCCTCGCCTCGTCGCTCCACATCCTCTACCCCATCGTCCTCAACCCCGCCCTGCTGCGCTTCTCATTCTAAGCGCTGCGCCCGCAGTCGTGCGGCGGTCATGGCTTTGGCACCTTCATGCTCTCTCTCGTCTTGCTTGATAGCATTGCTCGGTCCTTCCACTTTCATTTTGCCTCTTGTCACCTTTGGACCTTTGATCGCGTCGGGCCGCCTTCCATTGCGCAGGCCCGCGCCGACACACACTCGTTCTACAATCTGTCTTGTACATCAGCATGACCCTGCAAATGCATAGAATCTGGTCCCTGCGAGGCCTCGAATCCACCATCCTTCTTCCACTCTTCGTCTGGGAAAAGATGCTACGGTAGCGCACCGGAGTGAGCGGGCGACACTTGCGTACACCGGCCAGGCCTTGCTCCGGGTCAGCGCCCCTGGCACGTGTACAGCCTGGCCGATTGTCCGTCGGAAAAGGAAGAGGATGCTCTCGAGAGTCTGAAGAATTCAGCAAGCACCGTCTTCGCTTCGCGGCCAACATCAATGGTCAGGCGGCGAACCCGGGATTCCATCGACCATTTGCCGATGCTGGACCTTACTTGTGCTCTGCCTGGTTTCGTTCCCATTGCAATCGCGGGCCGGGAGCGAGGAACCGTTCAAAGAAGACTTCCACGCCGCCATCTCGCAGTCGTACAGTGTCTCAGCGAGATTGAGCCCAGCCGGAGTGTGCGTGCGTGCGTGAGGTGTGAGTGTGTTTCGGCATGCCCCGACGCGGTCACTGGCCGACGACGGGAGAACCTCGGTTCGTATTGTGCGTACAGAGAGCCGATATGATCAATACAGAACCTGATCAGCGTGGACCACAGCTCTTGCTTGCCAGCCGTGGATCTGTCGATCCTTGAGAACACAGAAAGAGAGAGAGGCAGAGCGACAACTAGAAGCAGGCCAGGCCACGACTGAGCCGCCAGCGCTGCGGGATGATCCAGAACTTTTTGAACCCAGCTTTCCATGGGCAGCCAGCGAAGACAAGGTAAGGTCCGGGCCACCCACCGACTCAAAGGGTTTTACGGTTTTTCATGCCGCGCCGCCGTCGGGGACAACCCGATGCATGAGCCTGGCTCGACGACATCGTATCGTACGCGCCAGCTTCTCTTCTGCACGGCCAGGCCTGCCTGCTCTGCATGTGCAGGGCGAGGCAAGGTGAGTAGGCAAGGCAAGGCAAGGCACGGCAAAGCGGGCGTACTGTACTCATGCAGCGGCAGCAGCCGACGGAGTCCGAATCTGGCCCTCCCCAGGTCCCCTGGCGCCTTGCTCTGATCTCTGCTTGCCTCGACGATGGAACCCATACATGCACGCACGGATGCACAGCCGAGAAGTCGGGAGCGCTAACGACGACTCGACGCTTCCATGCGAGCAAGGCAGGCGAAGAAAGGGCTCGCGGCCCGGCACTCGCCACCACCCCCATCGCCGCCCGCCAGCTTCCTCTCATATGGATTTTTCTTCCTTCCTTTTCATAACCCCCTGATCAGCACGCCTCGTCGACAGCTACGGTACCGACATTGGAATGATCGTCGCACCCTTTTGAGTTCAGCTTCCGCCGCAGCAGATGCGAACGCAACAGTGACAAGAGGAGTGCGTGAGCAGGGAGCCGCGGCCAAGGGGATAATGGCCTCGGGACCTGGAAAGCAAGGGCCACCATAGGCCCCTCGACGGGGTTGCGCGGCGTGCACGGCGCGTCGACCGGCCAGGCTGAGTTCCGCCTGCCTGCTTGCGTGCCAACCTGTTCTCGAACCTCTTCGCAGACCGTCGAGGCGCCAAGGCGGTGGTGAGAAGTATGTACGAGCAAGGTCGCACGGCTGACTCAACAAACAATAATGAGATGCGCTTGCTTCGATGTGCGGCGGATGTTTCATGAGCAAGCTCGACGGCCAGGTACAGGAACAGTAACAGTACCCATCGGCCTATGGAAGAACCGCGCAAGGTGCCGCTTCCTAGGATGCCAAGCAAGCAAGAGGGCAGCGACCGACGATGACGGCGGGCGATGTCGAGGCCAATCGCCGATGCCGGACCGTCTCAGGCCCCACCCTCATCCACCACGCGGCGCTGTTTGTGTGGCAGCTGGGCAGGATGGAGAGACAGCGCCTTGTTTGTGTGCACCGGTGTTCGAGATCGACGACGGGCAAGCCGTTGGTTGGACGTGGGGGGTCACAGAAGATATCCAGATCTCGCGCACTTCGCCCGCCTGCCTGCACCCTCCGGCCCGGGCGCCGGTTTGTGTCTCGATTTTCTTTTGTTTGCACCGCACCCGGGGGATGGCCAGGCTTCGATACGCGAGACCCCCAGGCAGGGCAGAAACTCGCTGGCCTCCCGCGTACAGACTGCACGACGCCCAGATCTGGATCCGCATCTTATGCCAAGCCAAAGCCTTCCAGGCCGCCGCAGCTTGACAAAAGCAGCTTGACAAAAGCAGGCGTATGAATCCTCGTCCGCAGCGGCTTGGTTCGAGATCAGGAGGAGCCTGACAAGCAAGTCCCTTCTCGTCATCGGCCGATGTCTTACTGCGTCTTTGCTCCCTCCATTCGCCGGCGAGTTGCGTTGTGTGTCGACAATGATGGGAAAGAATTGAAGGTTCCCCGGAACAGCATGAGCGATACACGCGGGTGTCGCCGCCCGCTGGAACCGAAAGACCGGGCAATCGCTGCTTTACACCCTATAGTCAATGGTGACGATGGTCACTGCGCAGCATGCTCTGCGGCCATCGGGGGGAGCGATGCAAGCGACGAGCAAAGCGGCGGCCACTCTTATTTTGCTCACCGGCGAAAACCGCGTCGGCCGTACGGCACCAGGGCAAAGATTCCCATTGGTGAGAGGTGGCCGGGCGGAGTTGGGCCGATAGGTACGTGGGCGTGGGCGTCTAGCAGGTCCCAGCTGCCATGTCCAACGCCCCGCTCCGCCTGGCCAGACTTCTGCCCGTAGCCCCGTCTCGCCGCCCCCCGTGCAGGCCACGGGACGCTGGGTGCATCCCTCTGTCAAAGTCCGCCGCTGCCCGCGTCTTTCCTTTTTTCCCAGCCGCCGCCTCGACGCCGCCTTTCTGCTGCTCCGCGAGAGAAGCAGGATGGAACACGGGACAGTCATGGTCTCGAGTAGATGGACGAGGTGTCTCCCCTTGCTACTTGCTTTCGACGCACAGAAAAGAGCAGAAGAATCCTCCTCGGCAGCTCGAAGGTTGACCGATCGGAGCCTTGGCCTTGCGGCACACGGTCTCCCGGTCTCGGACACCAAGAAGGGCGCCTGTAGGCCGGTGCGGGTGGCCGTTGCAGTACTTACTGTACCAAGGAAGAGCGACGGGCTGTCGGTCCCATCGCAGCTGTCCCCGCTTTCGGTACGATCTCGAGGCAGACCACAGGGTCGCATCACCCATCGTCGCGGCACAGTCATGGTCGAGGCCATGGCTTGGGCGAAGGGTGGGCAAGACGGCGGGAGGCACCGACATCTTCCTGTCGCCAAGCAGGTACCGGACCATTCGACCGACGCGATCCGAACCAAAGGCAATTCTTGCCGTGCGTTGCCTTCGCCTCTTGGCAACAGACTGAGATCGATGATACCCGCTTCGATCTGCAGGCAAATAGGGCGTTCCTGGCGGTATAGTGCCTTCGTCCTCCCCTGCAGATCCTCGATGGAGCCTCGTCTCGAGGTGCCCGCTTGGTGCGCTTCGCTGCCCTGCCTGGCCCCGGAATCTGCCCTAGGCCTGCACGTCCCTGGTGATGAGGCCGCCTAACGTACTCGTTCCAGAATCTCGCTCGCGGGTCGCCATGCCCGGATGATCTGCGGCAGTGAAGCCCCTCTTGCCCGTCTCTCTCGCTTTCGATGCGGTCCTGGCCCTGTCTGGGCCCCTTCGGCTTCCTCCCTTCTTCTGTCTTCCAATTGTCCCCTTTCTTCAACTGATGCTCGCCGGCGTAGGCGAGACTCTTCCTGCTGCTGCTGCGCTCGCGCATGGGTCGCCGTACGCAGCGGCCCCGCCTGGACCTGGACCTACCTCATCTCTGGAATTCATATCGGTGCGAGGGCGTCACCTCCTACCTCGCTCGTCCATGAACAACCTGCATCCCTCGCGGTGATGTAAGGTCTGACTCAAGCACCTGGCATAGACGAGTTGTCGAGACCTTCTCCTTGCGATGGCCGTGGTTCCTAGCCTAGCGAGGAGGTGCATGTCGATGAAGCACGCGCGGAACCATGCTGGCCATGGCCTACGATGGAGCCGTCGCCGCCTGCTGCTAGGTACAATCGAGATCCTGCCCTGTTGGTGGGGAGGCCGAGACACGGGGAGGAGGACGTCCGACGTCTGCTTCCCTTCACCCCCTCCCGCGTCACTGAACAGCTCCCAAGACGGTCTACGTAGTCCTCCCCGACTGACTATGGGACGGGTACGGAGCCGCGTTCTCGATGTGGGACGGCAAGGCGGGGCGGCAAATCCCGCTCGAGGACAGCCCTTGCACTCGCCCGTTAGGAACTCAGCTCGCTGCCAGAGGCCTGCATCGTACCTAGCTGCCCTGCGCCTGCCGCCGCCGCCGCCGCCGCCGCCGTCTCTGTTAGCATCGTCACGATAGCCTCGCCCTCAGCGAGTCCCTGCGTCGAAGGGCCTATCCACCGTTGCCCTGGCCCGACGACAACGTTGCAGCTTCGTGACGGGCAGCCTCCTGTCAAAGCTGGCCCTCCGTGAAGACACATAAAGAGCCAGCTTCCCTGGCCTATCGTCGTCCACTTCTCCTCATCAGCTCACGCAGACAGACATCCACTCCCCTCCTCCCTTTGCTCTTCTTCCCTCATCGGCTTCGCCCCCTCTCTCCTCTCTCCTCTTTCCTCTCTACCTCTCTTCTTCTTCTCGCTTCCCCCGAACCAACTTTACAATGGTCTCGCTCAAGCTCACCGCCGCCGCCGCTCTGGCCATCATGGCCGCCACCTTCGCCGAGGCCGCCCCTACCGAGGCTCAGCCCGTCCAGCTCGAGGAGCGCACCTTTGGCCTCCTCTGGCAGTACAAGTCGAACTTCTTCTGCAAGGCCCCTTGGCTGCACGCCTCCAAGCCCTACTGGTGCCACGGCATCCAGATCCCCGGCATCCCCACCTGGGACGGCGCTGAGTCTGCCAAGTGCAAGCACCCCCTCTACGCCCTCCTCCACCCCTGGTGCAAGAAGGGCAACACGCCCCAGCCCAACCCCCCGAACTGCCAGCCCAGCCCCGGCCCCGCTCCCGGCGGTGACGGCCCCGATGGCCAGTGCACGCAGGGCTACAAGCAGGTCTACAAGAACTACGAGTCCACCGCCGAGACCGGTGCCTGGAAGGGCCAGGTCAAGGGCGCCGCCACCATCGACAACGAGAACTACATCACCTACGGCCTCGTCCCCGACCTTGACCACTGCCTCGACGCCTGCGACGCCAAGGAGGGATGCGTCTTCGTCAACCTTTACCAGGACAACGCCGACAGCCCCGAGGACATCGCGGAGCTGCCCCCCTCCGCCCAGGAGAAGTACCAGAAGGGCAAGCTCACCTGCGCCATGTACCGGGCCTGCTCGGGCACCGACAAGGCCACCAACTGGGCCGGCCAGCAGGACCCCACCTACATCACCGAGTCCTCGGCCTACTGCAGGGGCGCCGGCTGCCAGAAGTGATTGGGTCGGGTGCTCGCATCTCGCTCGCTCCTCTCTTCGCCTCTCGCTGCATCCTCCTGTCCCCTGTCGCCCAGGTAGTCTCCACCAGTCACGATCCTTTGTCCAGTCGCCTCGCCTTGCCTCTCTAGTTTAGCATTCCTTTCCCTTCCTTTGCATCTCCTCGCTTTCTTGTACTCCAAAGTCGCCTCATCCTCTTTCCGAGGATCGACCGGGACTGCCATCAATACAACACTCCCTCTGACATTTTAAACTTGCCCGAGCTCACGTCTCTCTGGTCACGAAGGCTTCTTGGAGGCCCAATCCTCGACTGTGAGCCTCGATTGTTCCACGGTTGTCGCGATGTCCTGAAAGTCAATGCGTGGTCGCGTGTCCCGTAACTTGAGACGATCTGAATTCGGCTTGTCTCTTCCGAACGCAGATCCAGCCTCGTCCCTTGAGCCAATTGAGGCTATGTACGGCACATGTGCAAGCCGCTGATTGCCCGTGAGCGAGGTCGACGTTGTTTGAAGGAAGAAACCAAGTCGTGGTGGCAGGGAGGTGGGCCAGCAGCCGAGGCGCAATCTGACAGTCCTCGTAGCAGGCGTGGGCAGCCGATCGGCTTGGCATCGGGCGCCTTTTGCGCGCCTCGTTCCCCTGTCGGCCGAAACGCCCTCCACCTCTGATTTCTTGCTCAAAGGCCCAGCGGGCGACCCGTCCCGCTTCTCCTTCGCACCCACCACGCACACTCCATCGCTCGATCCCGCAACCACCTCACTCCTTCCATCACCACCGCGAGATCCAGCAACATGTCTTTCTTCGGACTCGGAGGCGGCAACAACGGCGGCGCCAGCCCGCAGGCCGTCAGCAGCGCCCAGATCGAGGCGGCCACGGCAGAGGTGAGCGACATCGCCCCGGCTCGCACATCTTCCCTGGTCGGTGCCCGGCCAAACTGACACGCTACCTTCTTCTCCCACGTTCACGTCTGGCCGTGCGCTGCACATCGACAGCTCGATATGATCACCGACGTCTTCAACCGCCTCGTCTCGTCGTGCCACGCAAAGTGCATCTCGACACGGTACGCCGAGCCCGACCTCAACAAGGGCGAGAGCGTCTGCATCGACCGGTACGTCCCCTTCGTCGTCCTCCTCGTCCCTTTTCCCCTTTGTCAAGCTGCCCAACTCACTCTCCTTGATGCGGTGTGTTCCGCGCCGGACCGATGCAGATGCGTATCCAAGTTCTTCTCGGTCAACGCCAAAGTGGGCGAACACATGCAGCAGATGGGCCAAGCAGCCCAAGGCGGCGGCGCACCTGCCGCCGGTGCCGGATCCTTCTTCTGAGGCGAAACGACGACCTCGTCTTCAAAAACCAAATGCAATCCAGGATGAGCATCGCCGGGTCGATAAGAAGCGTGGGGGTATGGCTCCCGAGACGTTGTACACGCAATACGGATGACGAACAGCCAAAAATGAGAGAAGAAAGCGCGCGAATCCAACGCTGCGTCGAGATCACACCTAGCCTGTGCTCTGCGAGTCCACGTTGTGGCTCGTAGGGACAATGCTGCTCGCTTTCTGACTGCGGAAAACGGCAACGGTGCGAGGTGGGAGGATGAAGGCGGTTGGAGCTTTGTCAGGTAGAGCAGCGAGCAACAGCGCAGCCGTCTCGGGCAGGCCCGCTGCGCGTTCCAGACGCTGGGCAGTACGGCTTTGAGCCTCAGGCAGGTCCTGGGCCGTTCGAACAGGAGAGAGATCGACAGTGCAAGGCCACCTGTGCTCCGTTGAGCAGGAGGTGGCGTGTAGTTCGTGCAGATCGGGCGGAGGAATTGTTGTACAGGGAGGAAGCAGGCCAGAAAGGAGCGTCTCTTTTCACCGCGCCACCGCTACTCGTCGGCCTTGCCGAGGGCGCGCACCGTCCTGTCAAGGCCAGTGACGACGAGGCTTCCAGACCGGTTGTCCCACCTGGCGTCGGTGAGCTCGGCGGCGTTGCCGTCAAAAGTAAAGAGGGGCTTCCAGCTCTTGTTGGCAAACACCTTGACGTCCTTGCCGACGACGGCGAGGAACTGGAGCGAAGGGTCGAAGCGGACGCTCTGCACGCCCGCACCCTCGACGGGGATGGCGCCGGCGAGGTTGAGCTTGCGCAGATCCCACACCTCGACGACCTCGCTCGCCTCGCTGGAGGCGGCGAGCATGTAGCCGTTCTCGCTAAAGTGCAGCGAAGACACCCGCCCTTGCAGCTGGTTGCGGAAGGTCGTGACCTTGGCGCCCTGCTTGATGTCCCAGACCCGGATCGTGCCGTCGGCGGTACCCGTGGCTGCCAGCTGGCCGTCTGGGTGGAAGGCGAAGCTCTCATACTCGTAACCGCCCTTGGCCTCTTCCTCGCTCTCGGAACCGGCAGCGGGGGCGTCGACGACCAGCAGCGAGGAGCCGTCCTCGACCGAGTGGAGCGCCCAGGTGCCGTCGCGCGATGCGGAGCCAAAGAACGAGCCGGATGGATGGATGTCGAGTCCCGTCACCTCGCCCTTGTGCGTCGACACGGTCTGCGAAAGCTTGTACGCTGCCGCCCTCGCGGAGGTCGAGCCCGACGGAGCCCAAACCTTGATCGTTTTGTCCTCGCTCGCGCTCAGCACGAATGCCGGCAGGGTTTGCGCCTCGCCGTCCGCAGCCGCCGCCTCAGCACCGATCGGCGGGTCGGCAGTGCCGGCGATGGCGACGCGCGTGACCTTCTTGGTGTGTCCCTTGAGCGTGGCGAGCACCTTGTTGGCCGTTCGGTCGTAGATCTGGACCTGCTTATCGTTGCCACCCGTGGCGATCAGGTTGCCGTCCGCCGAGACATCGAGGCAGGTGACGCCCGGCGGCTTGGTGCTGTGCATCGACGGGATGTTTTGCGTCTCGGCAAACGAGCCGATGTCGGCGGCGGTGGCGTAGCCCTCAGGCGCCTTGCGCTTTGACTTGGCCTTGCGCTGCGCCGACAGCCTCTGCGCTGTCGAGTCGATCGTCTCAATGACGCTCGCCGCAAGTCCGCCGTCCTTGGCGGCGGGCGCCTCCTCGGCCATTTCGACGTCCTGCGTCTGGCGCGAGCCTGACGCTGCCGCACCACCGGCACCGATGGTGGCCTGGATGTTGGCGAGCGCCTCCCTCGCCTGGTCGCGCTCGTTCATCAGCCGGGCAATCACGCGCGCGCTGGCGTCGTTGGCGTAGAGGGCGTGCGCGAGCTCCTGCCTCAGGTTGTCGTAGTGTTTCTTGAGCGTAAATGACTCCATGATGATGGCGTCGTACTCATTCTGCAGGGTGGTGAGCAGCGACGGGATGGAGCTATGTGTTGGCGGCCGCGGAATGGCAGTCTTGGGGCCTGTTGTTGGCGGAGGGTTGGCAAGAGAATATCGGTCAGAGCTGCTGCGAACGCCAAGATGGCCTCCCAGTTTTCTCTAGGGTCCCGAGCGTTCCTCTCCCATCCTGCCAGGCAAGCGTCGGTCCGCGTGCGCCGCAGGCTACGTGGTCAGATCCAAAAGTGTAGTCAACGCCCTTTCGGGCTCATCAACAGCTTCTAGTTGATATGTAGTTTTTTTGAGCAACGGATATCATCATTTGTGCCTGCCGGCGAGCGGACATCCGCCTGCTGGTGAAAGGAGAGGAGGCGGCCAGTCGGGGCGGCGCTGGGGACAAAGAGACGGCGGCGACTCACTCGACTTGATCTCGATCAGATCGTCCAGCTGCAGCTCGTCGCCGGTGACAGGGTCCTTGCCGTTCTCGTTGATGTAGTTGGTGATGAGTCGCTGCTCGTAGATCAGGCCGCTCTTTTTCGAGACGACAGCGACCTTTGGCGGCTCGCCCGAGACTGTTGCGACGTGCAATGAGATCGATCGAGGGAGGGAGAAGAGGCATCATCAGCTTGGTCCGAAAAGTACCAGAGGCTCCGGGGGGTCCGATGAGACTCACTTGCGCAAAACATGGCGGCGGGCTAGACGACGGGGCGAGGTCCGATCCGGGTGGGGCAGAGTCTAGGGATACAGTGTCGAGAGCCAGGAGAGCGAGGGATCGATGCGTGCTCCGAGCGGGACTGATGTGCTGGCGAAGGAGGGAGAGAGCAGAGCGAAGGAACGGGACGAGCGCCGGGTATCTGGAACAGGATGGAGGACGATGGTGGTGGGGTGCAGGCAGCGATGGGCGCAAAGGGGAGAAAACGCGAAGTGAGCTCCCTTGTCTGGCTGCCGCCAGCCCTCTTCTCTGGCTTCCTAGCCAGGGAGGCTGCCTGCTGGCCTGCCAGCCGAGCGATCACCGTCGCGACCTTCGCTCCAGCTCCACAAAACGCGCTTGCCCGTTTTTCTTCTCGCACGAGAACGTCAGGCCAAGGCTTGCCTCCGCTCCGCTCGGCGTGGCCCTCTTGGCTCGACCGTACATCGTCCACGCACCGCCGACGTGGCACTTTCAGCGGAGCAGGAGACTGCGAAAGGGTATGAATTGGCCAAACGGCTGTTGTACAAACGGAAAGGGTCTCGACTGGACGTGCGCTCTTTCGCGGACGACCGACCTATGGAGGTGACAGCTGGCCCGAGCCGCCCTGTGCCTCGGGCCCTTGCTGCCGGCGCTCGATCTGCAGCTTGTGCAGCCATCCCCGGATCTCGCGGTCCTCCAGCTCCAGCCCGTGGCTCGCCTTGAGGTGCCTGCGAAGGTCGTAGATTCGTCCGAAACGGTGAGAGCAGGCTGGCATGTCCAGGTCGGCCTCAGTCGCCGCCGCCTCTGCCGCCGTCACTGTCGTGTCCGACTGAGGGTCTCGTTCGGCGTCGTCTGTGGATTCGTCTCGGTCGTCGGCCTGAAGAGCCTCGACGATCGACTGCCATGGGCACGGGAAGATGCGGTTGCGAGTGGCCCTTCGGCGCTTGCCCTGCCTCTCCCCCGAGGCTACCGAACCGCTGGAGCCGTATGCGTCGACGCTCGAGGCAGTTGCGTGGCTCTGATCCAGGTATCCGCTGCCCGTCAGCAGGTCCAGCAGTCGGGACTTGAGCGCGCTGTCGGAGCGCTGCGGGTGCTGGTGCGAGTCGCGCGAATGGTCCCTCTCTGCGTCTGCTTCGGGCACCGCTCCGCCCTCACGTCGGAAGTAGTCGTCGTCGACTTCGTCGTCGTCGTTGGCATTGCCAGCGTCGGCGCCGGCATTGCCAGCGTCGGCGCCGGTTTGGACGTCATCTTCGCCGTACTCACTATCCTCGACATCGGTGGAGGGCTCTTCTCCAGAGGCTGCAGGCCGCGACTGCTCCTCGGCAGATGCGCTGCCTGGGCGCGAGACTTCGTCCTGCGGCGGATCCCGCGGCACGCCGCCGAGACCGCCCTGGTGTCTGTCCAGCTGCGCACCTCGGAGGGCGGCCAGGGGCCCCATCGAGGAGCAGACTCGACGGTGCCTCGCGACGAGATGCTTGTGCGCAAACTTCTTGCGGCATCCGGGGCATTCGAACGGGCGCTCCCCGAGATGCTGTGTGCGGATGTGGATCGAGAGTCCAGATTTGCGGGTGTAGGTCCGGCCACAGCCGTTCCAGCTGCAGGCGAACGTCGCGCGTCCATCGGCCGCAGGCGAGATGGCACCACCTCTGGCGTCCTGCCGCGATCCGATCGAGGCGGATCTAGCAGAGCGGCACGACTCCGGCGTCGATAGGCGCGACGACGACCTTCGAGGCCGTTTCCTGCTAAGATCCGAGGCAAGGGCTTCCAGATCGTGGGTCTCAGTCGATGCCGGCAGCAGCGACCGGCTCGAGGAACGCCCTTCGCCATCCAGAGGTCGCCACTCGTCCCCATCGCTCTCGGAGCTGCTGTTGTCTTCGTCGTCGTCGAGACCATCGTCATCGTCGCTGAGGAGTGCGGTGGAGGAGCCACCCAGCGGAGAGTTCTGCAGCTGGACCTCGGCTTCGAGGTTGGCCATCCTCTTTTCGTGCCTCGAGTAGTGCGCACGGAGGTTGTCCTGGCGGACGAACGACTTGCCGCAGCCGGGCCATGGGCATGTCGGGGGATGGAACTGCCTCATGTGTTCCTGCAGCGCTGACCAGTTGGGGAACACGTAGACATTGCCGTGGCTGCCATCGCTGCTCGCCGATCTTTGGGCGCTCGGACCATGGGACCCCTGACTGCTCTCGTCCTGGGGCTTGGCGTGTGCCATGTAGCACGTGTAGCGCCCCTGCTCATGCGTCTTGAAGTGCGAGCGCCGCTTGGCATTGGTCGCGAAACGCATCGAGCAGCCCGGATGAGAGCAAGGGAAGGGTAGGAGGGTCATCTGCGCCAGGTCCTCGTCCGCGGGCCCTTGGCCGCCCCCGGAGGTCAAGGCATCGGCCAGGGCCATGTCGCTGTGAGCCTGACGGATATGCGCACGAAGAACCTTGCGCTTGTGGAACGTCTCTGTGCAGCCGGGCTCGGTGCAGCGGTACTCCGTGAGCCCGTCGAGGGATGCCGTGTCGGGCGAGGCGGCCGACTGCGGTGAGGCAGCTTCGGCTGCAGGCAGACGGAAGGTCCTGGTGCCGATCCTGACCGTCTCGTCGCGGTGGACGGCCTGGACGTGGTTCTTGAGATGGCTCGAGGTCCAAAAGGCCATGTCGCAGCCGGGTTCGGTGCAACGGAAGTTGCGCTGGCTGTCGTCCTGGTGGCGGCGCTGGTGGACCTTGAGGTGCTCGCTGCGCTTGTAGCTGGCATCGCAGCCCGGGTGCTGGCATACAAACGGGCGTTCATCGCTGTGGGAGCGCAGATGGCGATCGAGCTTGGCCGCCTTGGGGAAGGCGGCGTGGCAGCCGGGATGGGTGCATCGAAAGGGTCGGTCGCTGGAAGCCGCCGACGCAGGCGAGGCGGCCGAAGACATGGGCGTTCGTGATTGCGGGGTGCGTCGTCATGAAGGCGCTCGGAGCACCATCACGGGTGGCAGCTGGCAGCAAGGCGACGAGGGGAGGTTCGGCTGGAGACAAGGGCCGTAAGGGCGAGCCACACGACGCTTGCGCGCGCTCACTGGCACCGTTGGAAGCCGATAGCGGTGGTGGCTGGTGGTGGTGGTTGCGAGGCCGCCTCGAAACAGCTGGATTTTTTCTTTTGCAGGTCGCAGCGGACCGCCGGCCCGGGGTGGAGGGCAGGCTGGGCTGGTTGGCATGCCTTGCTTGGCAGGGTCGCGCTCACCCTTCTGAGCTCAGGCTTGGGCTCAGGCTCTAGGGAAGTTTCGAGTTTTCGGAATGCTCAAAATTCCCCCATAACGTTAGGTCTCGAAATTGACGCGCTGGCAATTTTCCAAAGCGGCGCTCCTCTTTTTGCCAGGGTCGACCTTTTTGTATCTGCTGCCCCAGCGGGCGCTGGACCTCGAGGGGTCTCTGGCAGGAAGTGGGCTGCTCATCGGCGACCTGCTCTCGAAAAATCCAAATCGTCTCATCCAAATATTTCCCCACGATCTGCAATCGAAATCATCAGCCCTGCAGGGGGCACGGGGCCAAGAATCCTCCCGAATTTTCAAGCTTCGAAAAATCGAAGACTCCGGATACTCGGCACAAAATCAGGGTTCCCTGCGTCTGGCTCAGGCCTCATCCCTCACCGCCAACCGGCCAGCGCTCGATCGTGTCCGCTCGCACCACAGGCGCAGTCAGGGGCAGAGTCTGCCAGCCCACACACATCACTCGACTCGACAGGATCGCGAGGTATGTGGTTATGTCATGACGAAAGGTTCGCGAGGCAAAAACGAGTGCGCGCTCGGGGGACGACGACGATACAGGCGGGAAAGGGGGCGGCTGCAGAGCGCAGTCAGGGCGTTGCTCGGAAAGCATCCTCGTCCGCTTGAGTCGGAGGCTGTGCCGCTGCCGGCTGCGATGGTGGCGGTGGCGGTGGTGGTGGTGGAGGGACGACGCCTCCCTGCTTCGGTGCGGGCGAGCGCGGCTTGGTGAAGCTGCCCACCCGTGCCGCCTGGCCCTGGGCCTGGGCTGCGTTGGCCTGGGCCTGCAACCGTGCCTGTTGGAGGTAGGCCATCTCGACGTCGGGCCGCGGCTGCGACCGGCCGTCGTAGACGTAGCCATCCTCGTGGCGCACCAGCGGGCTGCCGTACATCCTCCACTCGGTACCGCTGCCTCCCGCGCCGTCCGGCCACGACTTGCTCCGCCCGCACAGCGCGAGCGCCGTCTCGTAGAACCACTCGCTCTTTTTGAGAAAGTGCACCACCACGGTACCGCCGTACCGCCGGCCCAGGTACCGCTTGGCCCGCAGCGCCTCTGCCTCGCCGTTGCCGTCTCGGTGCGACGGCAGCGGCATCAGGCGGGGCTGGGCCGAGCGAATCGCGTGCGCCCGTTTGCGCTCCCGCGGATCAGCGCCGTACAGCGACGGCAGGTCGCCCAGGCTAGGCAGCGCAGCCAGCTTCGGCAGCAAGCCCCCGTCGCGAGCCTGCAGAGGTTGGGCAGCCGGCCGGCCGTCCGAGCCAAGGGCAGCGGCGAATCGCCTCTCCTCGAGCGTCGATCCTTCCGAGCGCGCCAAGAGGCCG
>NW_006920869.1:1749293-1763880 GCF_000417875.1 Pseudozyma flocculosa PF-1
CCGGAGCGAGTTCGGCGGATGGCGAGCCCCGTCTCTGCGTCGAAGTGCACCTCGTCGGCCAGGGCGGCGTGGGTGGCCACGTTGAGCGCCATTGGCGATCTGAGCCGGTCGTCGCTGGCCTCGTAGACGATCTGCTCGCGCGGCACCCACACCTGCGTGTCGTTGCCCTCCTCGCCGCGCACCCAGGTGCCGGACCACCTTCCGCCGCCCTCGACCAGCGCCTCGACCTCTTCCTCGATGGTCAGGTCGCCCCGCGGCTCCGTGTAGGCCTGGTGCCACCGCCTCACCGTCGAGAAGCTCTTGGACCGGTGCTCGCCGCCGCGGCGAGCAATTTCCTGGTCGGTCAGGCCCCGACGGCCTTCCATCTTGATCTTCTCGACGTGATCCGGGAAGAGGAAGCCGTGCGAGTAGGCGGTGCCCGCCTTGGGATGGTCGTAGATCCAGCAATGCTCCGACACCCAATTGATGGCGGCCCGGTTGGGATGGAGATTGATCCACTGCGCCACCTTCTTGTCCTCCTTGCCCTTCGTGTAGTGCAGCACGTTTTCCGAGGTGGCGACGTACTGCACCAGGTCGCTCGACAGCGCGTAGCACTCGCCGCCCATGAACCAGTTGCGGATCAGGTAGCCCCAGTAGGTCATTTGGCGCGGCGAGACGCGCAGGTGGCGCTCGAGCTCCTCGAGGACGATGAAGGCGTCGTCGTCGGCCTTGACGACGTAGTCGGCCTTCTTCCACGCCACCTCGTACCGCTCCTCGCTCTCGCCGCTGCCACGCGCCACCTCGTGCGTCTGCCCGAAGCTGCCGCCACCAACACCGCCGCTGCCGCCGCCGCCAAACTGCTCCACATTCGACTGCCACAGCTGCGCCTGCTGGCCGCCGACGGGACGCAGGAAGGGCACTGTGGCGTTGTCGGCGGCCCACTTGAAGAATGCGTGGGTCTTGCCCCGGTTCATGTTTTCCTCCATGTCGAGGATGACGAGGTCGTTGAAGACCTCCATCTCGAGCGCCACCCTCCGCGCGTGCGCCTTGCGCGGCCGCCCGATGATGAAGCGGACCTGGATGTTGCCGAGGGGCGCGCCCGTCTGCGGATCGACGGGCACCGTGTGGGCGGCGTAGGTGCTGCGGATCAGGTGGCGGCGCTCGTAGGAGCTGTCGACGCTGAAGATGCCGACAAAGACATCGACGGGGGCGAGCGCGTCCGCGTACGCGTGCGGGAACGGCGGCTGCTGCTGGCAATAGGTGCGCCAGGGCAGCGGCTCCTTGTCCGGGTTGAGGATGTAGATGATGAGCTTTGTGACCGACGTGACAAAGCTGGCGATCAGCACCAGGGCGACCAGGATCGTGACCGGATGGATGGGCCCAAAGAAGGTGCGGAAGAGCTTGCTGAGGAACGAGGCCATCATGCGCAGCGGGTGGGTCAGCGCCGCGTTGGGCCGCCGCCGCAACCTGGGCGCCGAGCCGCCGGCGTTGAGCAGCCAGCCCCGATCCGAGCCCGCGCCCGCGCCAGCGCCGCTGCGAGGCTTGACCCACTTGCCCTTCTTCGAGTTGCGCGCCCTTGCCGTCGTCGGACCGTGGCCGTTGGAGGCCGAGGCGCCCCAGAAGCCCTCTCCCGCCCAGCCCTTTCCCAGGGCGCCCAGCACGCTCGGCTTCGCCTTCGGAGTCTCGGAGCCTCGGCCGTGCTTGAGCGTAGTTTGCTCGTCGTACTCGGACCCTTCGCTCTCGGTCGCCTCGCTCGTCAGCGCGCCGGCGGCTCGGTCGTCGAGGTTGACGCCAATCAGCGGCGTCGGTGTCCGCGAGGTGAGCTGAGAGGCGGCGTTGAGGTAGGCTTCGCCTTCTGTCGATGCAGACGACGAGTAGCCCCCGCCGGCTAGTGGACCCGCCGGCATCGTCGCCCGGACAGTGTGAGCCGCGCCATTGCTGTAGGTCGCCGGGCCAGCCACGCTCTGGGCGTCGGCGAGCGAGGCGGCGTCGGGATCGCTCGTGCCGGGCTCATGGCGACCCGAGCGTGGAATCCGAGGAGCTGCGGTGGAGCCCGTGCCATCAGGCCACCAGCGATTTCGTCCGAGCCCGGAGCCACTGGCGCGACCAGCCTCGGCATTGTGCAGACGTCGAGCTGTAGGCGACATTTCCTCTGCTGTGGCGACGCCGTGACCGAGGTCGACCGTCAGCGCTCCGCCGCGGCCCTGATGACTGGAGGATCCAGCATCGGAGCCGCCGTTCGCGAAGAAGCTCGGCGGCTCGAAGGAAGGGGTGCGAGCATAGGGCTGTCGCTGGTTGGTGGTGGTGGATCGGAGGTGAGAGGGAGACTCGAGCGAGGAGCTCGAGGGTGAGGGCGGGTTGGTACTCTGCGAGGACCTGTTCCGGGCGTGGACGCTCCCTTTGCCGGGCGACGCCGGATGACCGTCCATCTTGCAGCGCCCTCGTTGTCGCGGTGAGCCGGACAGAGGGGCGATGGACGGATCCGCGGTCGGCCCGAGTGTTGAGCAACGTGGGCGTCGGGGAAGAGGACGGGCCGTACTTTGGATGCAGAGAGGCCAGGTCTCACGCTTCAAAGGAGACGAAGCATGGAGACAGGTCGGTCCGGCGTGGCGAGAGCGGCGGACAGGGCGGAGGATGTATCTGAGGAAAGCAGGGATGCGGGCGCTACGGGTGCGAAGCCTTGTCCTGGTCCCGAGGGCGAGAGGGAATGCCACCGGGTTGCTCGTCGGGCTGATGCGGGCGAACAGTCCATCCGAGGCCGAAGCCAGCGGGTTGGGGATCCGATCGTGGTCGAGGCTGGAGATGGTGGTGGTGGTGGTGGTGGTGGTGGTGGTGGTGGTGGTGGCTGCGACGCGCTGTCGGATGTCGCTTGCAGTCTGCGCCAGTCCAGATTCCAGGGCGATGGTTGAGGTCGGCCTGTGATGGGGCGTCCGACGTTGACCTCGAGCGATGCAGTGGTTGCGAGCAGGCGATCGAGCAGACGAGCAAGCAAGCAGGCAGGCAAGCGGGTAGGTGAGGTTGGATGGATGGATGGTGGCGGTGGAGCCCATGAACCTTCTGGAGGGAGCGCTCGCTCGCTTGGTTGCTGCTCTGGCCCAGGTGGCAGCAGCAGCAGCAGCAGCAGCGTGCGTGCGTGCGTGCGCAGGCCACCCACACAGCGGGCCTTTCCCTTGGCTGGCAGGTTGGCTGGCGTCCATGCCACGCCCCGCCTTCCAGCCAATGCCACGCAGACAGAGAGTCAGGCAGGCTGACCGTCTGCGCCGCCCCTCACGCACGCACGTCACCTTTTTTCAGCCCCTTGCCCCGATGGCAGCTTTTGAAAAGGATCGGGAAGCATCGACACAACGGAATCGGGCCGATTTGAGGTCCATCCAAATGTCCAACACTGCAGCACTCGCGACACTGCCTCTCTGGCTCGGGCTCTGCACCCTTCCACCACGTCGCCCGCAGCACCAGGTCTGGCACATCGACAGCAGAGGATCCACCCCTGTACGGATACCCCGGGCCATCTTGTCACGAGAGCGTCTCTCGCCGGCGGCGGACAGAGGGGAGGTTACCTCGCAGACGATCTTTCGGCAACGTCGGGTGGGGCTCGCGCGGAAACGATATGGTCCGTCCATCGAGCGCGCGCGTTTGCTCTCATCCCCAGCCACCCGCGCGCCTCCTCGTCAGCGACCGCTAAGTACCGGTAGCCTGCTTCATGGAAGGCTTCCGAGAATGTTCCGACAGGCACTCTCTTAATCGCCGGCGTGACATCGACCAACCCGAGTCTCTCGCGACGGCGCCCGAGATGTCACGGCAGCAGCGCATCAAGGCAGCAGCGCATCACGGCAGCAGCGCTTGCACTGGCCATCACCACCAACGTCGATCAGTGGCGTCGTAGATGTTGGACGTGGACAGTCTCCAGGGTCTCCCTTCTCTCTCAGAGGACACCAGCCGCCTTTTTGGCGTCGGCTCTTGGGGCGCTTCGATCAGCAAGGACTCGACTTTGACCTTTGGGTGGCCATGGGAAGGCGTGCGACGGACGGTATGGGATCGCCGTCATGCCAGACAACCGTCTCCGCCTGTTGATGTCTTGCGCTCCCGCCCTCCTCAATGTCTCGGTGTCGCCCCACTGGACCTCAGCCTTCGCCGGAGGACACTCGTGCTGACCTTGATCTTGGCCTTGCCCTTGACCTTCACCTGCCCTTGACCTTCACCTTCACCTCAACCCTCTCGCTCCTTCACTTTCGCCCCCTTCCTCTGCCCTGAAACCCCCGCCGCCATCCCCTCTCGCTCCCATTCACCGTCTCTCCCAGCCATCACCTCACAGCCAGCTGCCCAGACCACAACCCGCTCCTCGATCTCCCATGCTTTGATATCAACGAACCAGACAGTCTTCACCGAGCCGTTCCCCAACCTCTCCCAAACCCCTCCACAACCACGGCCTCCTTATCCCCTTCATCCACTTCAGGCCGACCGACCACCGCATCCATCGCCATGTCTGGTCTCGGCATCGACTTCGGGCAGGCTTATGAGCCTGATCCCGCCGCCGCCGGTTCCAACGAGCGCAGGCATGCTGCCAAGGCACGCCGCCAATCTCCCTCTTCCAGCGAGCAGCTACAGCAGCCGCAGCAACAACACCGTCAAGAACACCGGAAGAAGCGCCCATCTGCCACCCCAGCGAAATCGGAATCATCGCACCGCTCGACGGCCTTGCCGAAGAAGTCGAGCTTCAGCAAGCTGCGACGGCCCACGACGGATGACGAACGACTCGAAGCGCGGCGCGTTCGCATCGCCAGCGGCGAGCCCGGCGTGCTGGGCCACGGCGCTTACACGGACGAGGACTTCCTCTCGCCCTCGAGCGCAACCTACAGCTCGGGCTCGGAAGACTTTGTGATCCGTCGCAATCCTCCAGCAAGCCTATCGGCAGCCGTCATGACATTCGCAGCCTCGTCGCCACCGACCAACAGCGCCGGCGAGAGCATGCTCACTTCCGACGAGAACTCGTCGCCCGGGACCGAGACGTCGGTGACAACCTTCTCCTCGGGGAGCAGCGGGAGGGGCAGATCCAAGGCGCTCAAGAAGTACGCTTCGCAGCCGCAGCTCTCTCGCTCCGGCACGACGAAGCTCGCCGCCA
The DNA here is from genome assembly GCF_000417875.1 of Pseudozyma flocculosa PF-1. NCBI lineage: Eukaryota > Fungi > Basidiomycota > Ustilaginomycetes > Ustilaginales > Ustilaginaceae > Pseudozyma > Pseudozyma flocculosa. The sequence goes on from NW_006920869.1 coordinate 1,754,392, forward strand.
GCAACCGAGGTCCGCCGCCGGCCAACTCCAAAGCCGTCAGCAGAAGCCTCAGCTCCACCAGCCTATCGGCAAGCTACCGCTCCGACAGCGGCTCGAGCCTCGGTCGTTCCTCGGAGATCCCTCGCAGCGGCAGTCGCAACGGCTCTGCTCGCGGCCAGGCCCGAGGCTACGGTCGCGGCGGCGCTCGACTCGGCCGCAACGCCAGCAGCGCCGGCCAGGAGGAGGCTATGCAAGCGGAGGCGGACTCTAGCCGACTTGGGCAGCGGGACCCTCAACGACGATCGGAGGCCAAGGCTGCACCGCCCGACCTGGCCAGTCGTATCACGGTCCAAGCCGTCCCGAGGCCCGCCTCGGTCCGGTCACTCGCATCGTCATCGGAGAGCGGCAGCTCGTCCTTCGTTGGTCGTCCGTGCTTCGATGGACCCTCTCTGCTCTCAAGGATCTCGATGGACGACAGTCCTCCCGCCAGCTCCGTATCAGCCGGCGGCGAGACCGATGATGCCTCTCGTCCGACCCAATCTCGCCCTTCGAGCATGGTCGCCCCGATCAGCAACTCGACGACGAGCGATCGTGGTGCGAACACCGTCGAACGACCTCAGCAGTGGCGTGTCGGCAGCTTCTACGCTCCGGATGGTCAAGAGACCGGCCGCATCGATGCGTATGGTAGGGTCAGCCGTGAAGTCTCGCGAGAGCCCACCGTCGTCAGCAAGCCGTCCACCGCCTCCGTGGCATCCAGCGGCGACCGCCTCTCGGCCCGGTCGAGAGCCAACAGCGTCGGTGCTCCACGTGCCAAGCTCATGACGAGCCCGTCCCAGGCCAACTCCGAGGCGGCAGCACCTCGACTGGCGGGCGCAGACGAGGAGGCTGCCAAGCCGAGCAATGCGGCCACCGCCAATGTCCGGACCATGTCGATGCGAAGCGCCCGCGGGCTCCGAGGCCTCGAGGGTGCCGAGCGCGGCGAGGCCATGGTCAGCTACGATCGCCTCACCCGAGCCTTTGAGAGCGGCCTGCCCATCATGCCGGGCAACGTCGAGACCGCCGACCAGCAGAGCCTGCTCGCGTCGACCCAGATCGATTACAGCGAGGATGCGGTGCCGGGAGGCCCAAGAGGCGCGCGAATGTCGTCGTCGGTCAGCCAGGGCGTACTCGGCGCCGCCAGCGAAGCCAGGAGCGACGCGCTCCCCGCGAACGGCATCCGCAACCGTCCTCGACGGAGCCTGTCCGAAGCCGCTGCGTCTACCGTTGCTCTGGATCGCCAGGGAACCCTGCTCAGCACAGGCGCTAACCCGATCCGACGCTCCAAGGAGCTGAACCGGTTGCTGGGCAACTCGGGGCGCAAGCTGCCAGCCTCGGCCGCGTCGGGTGGCGAACTCCCCGGCAGCGACAGTGACAAAGGCAAGGCCAAGCTGCAGCGGTCCAACGCCGTCGGCAGCCAGGCGGCGCCGCCGGCCGCGCTCGAGCAGGGGAAGGCCAGCAAGGCGCGCGTCGAAGTCGATCTCGTCCTCGAGAGCGACCTGGTGGTGGAAGGCGGCACAATGACCGGCCGCATGCAGATCAAGCTGAGGAAGGGCGCCGACAAGGAGGGCGCAGTCATGCTGGCCCAGCCCAAGATCCGCGTCGTCGGTTTCGAGGAGCTGCTCAACGACGACACGAGGCACATCTTCTACCATCATGCCTCCGTCATTGACGGCGACCGCAGCTCCGGAGGCCCGAGCGAACCTTACTACCTCCACGGCTCGCCCGACTTTTCCTCGCCAGAGGCTCGCGGGCACTCATCGCTGCCGTGCTACGAAGGCTCGCCGGACTTTGAGGGCTTCGCCGTCGGCAAGGAAGGCACCCACTCGATCCCTTTCAGCCTCGACCTGCCGATCGCCAAGGGCGCCAAGGGCAGCTACCGCGGAAAGAACGCCGTCGTGCGCTACATTGTCATCGGCTCGGTCAAGCTCAAGAGCTCCGGCGGGTCGAACCGCTCGATTGCGCACTTCTACCGTCACGTCGAGCTCTATCCCTACCTGAACCCGGCCGTCGTCCTGTCGAGCGCGCCGCGACCGATCCAGGCCTCGACGAGCAAGGGCCTCTTCCTGGGCGGATCGGGCAAGGTCCACCTCACGGCATCGCTTCACCGCGCCACGTGGGTGGCGGGTCAGCGCGTCTATGTCAACGTCGCGGTCCACAACGAGACCAACAAGAAGATCAACAGCATGACGCTCTCGCTCATCCGGACCGTCACCCTCTACCGGCCGCGGCCGGAGCTCGACGTGGCCAAGCGAGCCGACGTCGATGGCTACTACGACCCGGACGCCTGCCAGACCTCGACCACGCGCAAGAAGATCACCGAAGAGGCGCTCGAGATGGGTCAGAAGGGGTCAAAGGGCGTCGTCACCGCCAAGGGATGGTGGACCGGCGTCGAGACTGGCGGCAGCGTCGACTTCTCCCACTACACGACCCTCCCCAGCGACGCGCTCTCCATCTCGCGCGGGCGGCACGTCGAGGTGACGTACGCCATCAAGGTGTCGGTCGGAAGCTCGCTCTCCTCGGACGTGTCGGTCGAGCTGCCCCTGCGCGTCGTCAACTTTGTCTCGCTCGACCCTCCGCCGCTGCGGGGCGGCAAGTCAAGCGGATCGTCGCCCGTCGGGCTGGACCGAGCCGACCGACTCAAAGGATGGGCTCAGCCCGCCGGCGCAGGCCTCGGGGTCGATCCGATGATCGCCAAGGTCAAGTCGATCGAGGCCCTGCGTAGCCCGGTCAAGTCTGAGCTCTCCTTGCACGGCGGGCGAGGGAGTGGACCCGCGCCCCAGCCCACGACGCACGAGGAGAGCGAGCTCGAGCGCACCAAGCGGCTGCAGCACCAAAAGTCACTCGACTTTATCAACCACGCCATCAGGAGCGCCGCGGCCCGTCGCGGCGTGGCGCCTCCGAGCGCCGAGTCAAGCCCGCTGGGCCTCGGCATCGCAATCTCGGACGAGGGCGAAGGACCATCCTCGGCAGCGGTGCAGCTTCAGCGCAACCTCGATCCGGCGGGACCCGCCAACAGCCTGGTGCACCGCTCGCCAGCTGCAGCCTCTTCTCCGGGCACGGCCTCGAGCATCGGGCCGATCCACCCGAGCTGCTTGCCGTACGACCGCGAGAGCCTGACATCGTCGCAGGGCTACAGGCCCGTGCCCAAGCTCCGCGTCATGAACGCGGCATCTGCCGACGAGGCCGGAGACGACGACTTTGACGGATCCGACCCGGACCGCACCCTCGGCCTCAATGACGAGTCGGTCGACGAGGTGGATCTGGTCATCGGCTCCGCCAAGACGGACCGAGAGAACTCGCCAAACTTCCGTGACGTCCAGTACAGCCGCGCCGAGGATCCGGACCTCTCAATCTCGTTTGAGGAGTCGGCCGCCTTCGACGATGACGTTTACGAGAACGAGGAAGAGGACAAGGATGCGAGTGGCCACGAGCATGGCCGTGTCCAGGGCATCGTGCACAACGTGGGTCGTCCCACGGCCTCCGTCGAAACCGAAGCTGGTCGCCATGACGACGACGACGACGACGACTGCATGGAGATGATCCCCGAGGCCGAAGACGAGGCCGACTTCTCCGCGACGCACGCGAATGCTTGGCGCAGGGAGCGCGACCAGGTCGAGGAGGAAGACTGGGAGACGGACGAGCAGGAGGATGTCGCCGAGGTCTCGCAGCTGATGCAGGTCATCCCGCAAAGCAAGCCGCCGGTTGAGGAGCCCGAGATCGAGGAGACTCACACCGCCTCGCCGGCCATCGCGCCCCGAATCCAGCTCTCACCCTCGCCCAGACCGCCGGTAGCCGCACCCAACCCTCAAACCGTTACAGAGCAGCCGGAACGTGCTACGCCGCCAAAGGCAGCTCCTCGAGGCAGCATCGCCAAGCCTTCCGCAAGCGCGTCGCCCGCCAAGAGCCCTTCAGGCAGGCCGGTGCAGGCCTCGCTGCCGAAGGTCTCACCGACGATGGCATCGCCCGGCCCAACGGCGCCCCTGCGCATCCGAGCCAGGCCATCGTCGCCCGTCAAGCCGTCGTCGCCCGTCAAGCCGCCGACGCCGTCCTCGCCGCAGAAGCCGCAGCTCAAGACCAAGTCGAGCTTCACGTTTGCGACGGGCCAAAACCCGCTCAAGACGAACAGGGAGACGCCCAACATGTCGACGGCATCGACGGGGGCCTCTGCTACCCCTGTTCTGCGCGCCAAGGTCTCGCAGGACCAGATCGCCAGTCCACTCGTCCACAACCGATCGGCCAAGGAGCGAATGGCACCGGCGGACGCTAAGATCGCTGCCGCCACCAAGTCGGCGGCACCCGCAGCGGCGCCGTCCCCTGCACCGAAGGCGGAGGAGATGCCACGCAAGCGTGGTGCTTCCTCGTCGTCTTCCAAGCGATCCAAGTCCGGTGCAGCTCGACGCAAGCAGGGTGGCGCCACCTCGGGCAGCGACACGCCTTCCGACACGACCGCCTCGTCGCCGGCCACTAGCTCTGGCGCAGACACGCCGGAGAGCGTCTGCAACGAGCTGCCCAGGTTCACTTCGACCGCCGCTGGGCGTCTCCGGGGCATGAGCGTCTCTAGCCGCGACCAGGAGCAGGACCTGGGCCTCGAGACGGAAGACTTGGGCAAGGCCAAGACCGCGCCTTCGTCGGGGGCGCTGAGCGACCGCATCTCGATGCTTCCTCGATCCGTCTCGTCGCGGGGCGAGCAGCTGACTCGTCCGGACAAGGTCGAGGGTGGCACGCTCAGGCACTCGGCGAGCACCACCGACCTGGCCGATGGGACGCTGACGCGCTCCTCGAGCTCGCACACCCTGCGCGGCAGCTCAATTGTCGTTCCCTCGGTGCGCAACAAGATTGCTATGCTCGAGAACCGCAACCAGGCGCTCAAGGACTTCACGGGCGGAGGCGGAGGCGGCGGCGGAGGCGCCGTCAGCCGGACGCCACTGCGTGGCGGCATCCCGAGCAGCGTCAGCACCCCGACCTACGGAGGCGTCGTCGGCGGCGGCGGCGGTACGCCCGGTCGCGTGGCTCAGCTGGCGGCCTCGGCCGAAAAGGCAAAGCAGCAGCTGGCCAACACGACCTCGCCGCTCCGCCTCACGAGAAAGGAGAGCACGGCGTCCATCGCCTCTTCATCCGACGCCTCGTCCGCCCAGCCCGACTACCTCAAACGGTCCACCTCGATCATGAGCTTCAAGGCCCCCGTACTGCGCAGCGTCCAGCAGCAGCAGTAGGAGCAGCAGCGGCGGCGGTAGCAGCCAACAAGGGCTTGCACTTCGTCGACGAACCCAGCTGCTCTATCTGTTCCCTTTCCCCACTCCGATCCACCCATGGACGTTGCCTCTGTCGCGCCGTGTTGATCGACCGTGTTTCTCGTCCCCGGTATCTTCCCCTGTGCTCCCAGACACACACACTCCTTCCGCTGCTGCCCCTCGTCGACCACCGAGTCTCTACCACGCACGCTCCTTTCAACCCCTCGCCCTTCAGCATCCGACCGCTCTTTTCAATCGCTTCGCAGCTCAGCCTGTTTGTCCAGATCCTCCCGCACTGTCCTTTCCCGGCCTGTTGAATCCGTACCTATCTGGCACACCATCTAAGCTTGCCCATCTCGTGGCGACTGTGCGAGTCTGACGTCGACCGAGGCCAAACGAACGCGGACCTCGACGGCGTTGACGAGGCGGGCATCTTGCCAACGGCATCGAACCGAGGTCCGGCGTCTTATGACGAGGAGGCACACAAAAGGGTCCATCCAGCCCAGGGCCGGCCAGGCCGACAGGCCAAGCGGGGATAAAGTTTTCGCCCAAACCGTCGTGTCGGTCGGTTCGGTACCTGCTTCCAAGCCCTGCCTTGGCTTGGCCTGGCAGGACGGGCCGCAACGTACATGCCGTGACCAGTCCCCGCGAGGTTGGATGAGGACACTCTCCTTGATGCCTGCGGTAAGGCCCTGGTGTTCGCTTCGGCGTCTTCTTCTCTTTGCTCTCGACGAAAGACGGTCGCCGTCGTCGCCCAAAGGCAGGCGAAGGGTCGACGGCGAATCGCAGCACGCAGGGTCTCTGGGCTTGCCCACGGCAGCGGGCCCGTACGTCTTGACGGGCCAGGCCTTTCGTCGATCGATGTGCGCGCATCGAGACATGCCTGGCCCACAGGCGAGTTGCAGGCGAGGTTCTGCGTCCCAGGAACCAAGCAAGGCTCGGACCCTGGATCGATCCGGCTCAACTTGCTCGCAGCCCGCTTTCACCGGCGCGCCACGGTTGCTTGCTTGCTGGCCTGCCTGCCTGTCTTTGTCTGTCGTGTGAGGAAGCGCGGCGGTCATGGAGCGGCGTGGCTTTCCCGCTCACCGACCGCTGCTTCGGACCGAGGCCAGAGCGCCTCTTCCGTACGTGTGCGTGGGCGCGTGAACCGGTGGATGCCGCAGTCGCGAGGCCCAGCCAGCCAGCCGGCTCAACGAAAAACGAACCGGAAGCGGACCTTGAATACCGCTGCCGACGGACAACCGGGTGACAGGCCGAAAGCGGAGCCGTCCAATAATCTGCTCAGCCCCGCCCAACGGCGGACGCGGCCGGGGGCGATGAAAGGAGAAAGACAGCCAGGCCTCGCCGAGATCCGACCAGGGAGGCTGCGATTACGCGTTGGGTCAATCGTTGCGCGGGTCGTCGCTTCCCAGCTTCCGTGCTCCCTTTCAAGCAGTTGGCACCCCCCGATCGATGCTCGAGGCTGCGCTGAGGTCGAGATCGAGTTGCCGCCCGATCTCGCGGGCTCGCCTCGGTCCTTCTCTTCAGGCCGCCAATGGATGATCATGTCGACGGGCAATGCGACGGTGCGGCGTGGCGTTGACCTGCTGCAGGCCTTGCTCGCTGCTGAACGACGATGGTCTTGCGTCTGATCAAGGGTCCGATCGTGCGCCGGCTGCAAGCTGCAAGCAACCAGGCATGGGCAGGCCCACGCGGTGCGGCTCGGTGCTCGAACGGCTCAGGTGGCGCGACCCGTCCAACGCGGGTGCAGTCGGAGAAGACCCAGCCAGCCAGCAAGCTGAGCAGCAGGGGGGGTCCATGGTACAGATGGTGGGAAGGCAACGACGGGATCGGCGTGTAGGACGCCCGTCCAAAGTCGAGATGGCCCGCCGTGCGAAGGCTCTCGTGACGTCTCGTGAAGGTGGGGTTACGCCGCTCGCCGCGGTCGGAGCGAAAGCGCCCGTCGACGGTCGACGCTACGCTGGGCTTTCAGCATCACGGCGGCACGGCGGCACGGCGGCACGCAGCCATCCACCGCCTCTCCGAGCACAGCCTCCGGAAGTGGCCCGCCCGGCCCCGGTGAAAGCCCTGTGGGCCACTCTTCTCGCCGCCATCCCAGCGCTGAGCTCGCCATCTCGTGGCATGCCACGCAGCGACGGTTGCCGCACGAGCCTACCGCTCCGACCATCGGTCGAGGGCTGGTATCACGCCGGACCTCCCATGACGCTCTGCTGGGGATCGGCACACGCCAGGCCGAGCCGCGTCCAAGCATCCTCGCCCGCCGCCAAAGCAGCCGTCCGTCGCGACGGTGGTGATGATGATGGTTCCATCCATCGACCGGGACTGAGATGCCCCTGAGCGGACCCTTTGTTCCCCGCAGCCGCGCCAATCCGGCTCGATATGGCAATTCCGACGACGGAGTGCTAACATCAAGAAGGGCTTCGCCAGTCTAAGAGTGATGGCGACGAGGGGAAGTCGAGAATCGAGCCCCTTTCTCTTGCAAGATCGGGCCAGCAAAAGAGTCGGCTGGCTAGCAGGCGCGCTGAGCGAGAGGGGGAAAGCCGCAGGCAAGCAGCCGGCACCGGCGGTGGAGAGCCGCCCCCTCGCCTCTCTTTGCCTGGCCCAGCCGCCCGCCCAACCGCGGCGATGCCTGGCCAGGTGGCCTCCCCTCTTCTTGGCTTACGGGCTCTACCAAGCCTACACTCTTTTCCGCTCTCTCTGCAGAAGCAAGCTTGCTTCTACACGGCTTGGCGAGGCTGCCATCGGATCGCATCCGTTTCCCCATGTTGCGACGAGAACGAAATAAGGGCAGGCGCAGAGCGAGCAGGACGAGGCTGCCGGGAGATCCGACGCCGCCGCCGCCCTCACCCGGCCGCGCCGCCTTGGCCCCGGCCTGTCACTCGAACAGACGACGCCGCCGCGGACACAGAGCTCGGATCAGTCCCTGGACATCGTCTTCCGCGGTCTCCTCTCGTCGACGAGCACTGTCGTTGGCGGTGGGCATCGTGGTATAGGCAGGCGACGACGGCGAGAGCGAGGAAGCGGTGAGGGAGGGTCCGCCGGCCAGAATAGCGCTCAGGTGCCCCCCCGGCGGGATTTTTTTTTTCTTTTTCATTTCTCGTTTTCCCGCTTCCCTCTGCCTCCCCTTTCCCTGGGCGGTGCCTGTCGGCCCAGAGAAGAAGCAGGCAGGCTGAGTGTGTGACTGCAGCGCGAGAGAGAGAGAAGAGAGAGGTGGGCCAGCGGATGCGTGCCGTTGGGTGTGACTTCTTCGCAAGCCCGCCCGCCCCCGCCTTGCATCCAGGCATGCCGTACCTCCGTTCCCGCCTCCCAACCCAACACTCACACATCCCCCCCCCCATCGCCCATCTCGTCACCATCTTCTTTCCTTTCACCGCCAAACCCACGACCAAACACCTCGTCCCATCCTCACCGTCATCGTCTAGCCCGCTTCCGCCCATACGCGACCCCCCACCGTCGTCGCTCGTAATCTCTACCACCACCACGCCGACAACGCCAGCCTCTCACCGACGTGCCAACCTCTCGCTCCTTGCTCCCCTGACTTCGCCGTCTACCTCAATCTGCTCTCCGTCCAACCTGCCTATCTCCTGCTTGCAACTTTTCGCTGCGCTGGACCATCGCCTCTGCAACGCACAGACACACGCACGGTCTCGTGTATCATACATTCAACCTCCATCTCAGACCCGACCTCCTCCTCTCGACCCCGCTCGGCCTCTGGTGAGGTCGAAATTCCGGCTGTTTCCGTCCAGCCTGCACCCAAAGACCACGCAGGCCATCGATACACGAGCAGGCTCATCCTGCACATCGCCACACTCCTCTCTTTAGCCTCGCTCTACTGCGACGACACCGCCCGCCGTTGCCCCTCGACCTTTATCTCGGCCGCCGCCTCAGCTTTTCGCTGCAAACTAGCAGATCGACCGACCCGCCTTTCCTACGCCCAGCATCGCACGACGATGGAAGTCGCTTAGAGTTCACCTACACTGCCACCTTACCCGCCGCCTTCTCCGTACCCCGTCCTACATCCTACTCCAGCTCAAGCGGCGGCCCTTTCGGCAGTTCTCGCTCCGCCCGTCTGAGCCAGTTGTTTGCAGACGACCCGGTACGTCAGACCAGCATCTCCCCGTCCTTGCGGCTGTCATTCTGCTTTTGCAGGTTCGCCTGGACAAGAGGGCTTCCGACTGACCTTCCCGCTCCTTGTTTCTCAACCTCTGCCCGTGCATCCGAGCAGGTTGCAGCCCCTCCG
>NW_006920869.1:1764002-1792910 GCF_000417875.1 Pseudozyma flocculosa PF-1
CCTACTCGTCTGCGTGTGAGGCCGTTTGGCGCTCGCGCAGATCATCAACGACCATCACGAGCTCGCAGCAGCCGTCGTCGGCGGCCACGGCGGAGAGCCGGCCTGGATCAAGCGCAGGTTCGTCTGTCCCCCTCTACCACCAAGGCGTCGATCCGCGCCAAGCCGCCCAGCCCGGGGCTGCTCTCGCCCTTGTGGACCTCTCGCAGCTCGACATCCCCGCGCGAGAGTCCGCGCCCAGGCCCATCGCTCCTTGTCCTTCCAACGGCGCCATCAGGCGAAACGCGAATCGGCGCTCGACCAACCCCGATCACCTGGTGGCGGGACAGCAGTTCCCCCAGTTCATATTTCCAGAAGTGGCAGCTCCATCTTACACGTTGGATCACCAGGCAACCGGCTTCGAGGCCGCCGAGCAGCGCCAGCACCAGAGAGTCCCGAGGTCCCCAGTCGCTTTCCACGCGCATGCCCGTGCGATGAGTCGACCCAACAATGGGGATCAGCTGCTCTCCTTGCAATCGCCGTATGACCCGAGCCTGCATTCGGCGCAGCCGACGTCGCATCATTTCGCGCAGCAGCAGCCTCTGCAACAGGTCCAGCACGTCCAGCAGCACCTGCAGCCGCAGCCCCAGCAGCAGTCTCAGCAAGCGACTCCGCCTCAACAGCAGCTTCAGCAACAGCAACAGATGCACGAGCTGCAACTTCAACAACATCAGCAGCAGCAGCAGCAGCAAATGCACCTGCAACAGCAGCAACAGCAGCAACAGCAGCAACAGCAGCTACAGCAGCAGCAATTGCAGCAACAACAGCAGCAGTCGCAGCCGCTACAGCTGCAGCAGCCACAGCAGCAGCAAACACCAGCACAGCTGCAGCAGCCGTTGAGCTTTCAGAATGCCGCCGCAACTGCCGTCCCTGCGGCCTCGATGGTCATGCAGGCGGGGCATCGTCCGATCTCGCACCAGCGGTCCACGTCGCTGGGCCTGAACTTCCACCAGCTCACGACGTCGGACCTCAACCACCAGTCGTCGATGCCGGCCAGTGCCGACCGCATTCAGAGGTTCGACTGGCCCCCACCCATCGGCGCAGTGCCTCCTCAGCAGCAGCAGCAGCAGCAGCAGCAGCAGCAGCAGCAACAGGTCAGCGCGGGCACTCCAATCCAAACGATTGGCGCTCTCGTACCCACATCCATGGCGCAGGCGCACCAAGTCACAAGCATGCCGGGCTCCTCGACCGCTGCGCACGCCGCCATGCTGAGCTCGGTCCCAGAGATGATGATGGCCTCGGCGCCTCAGAGATTAGCTGGGCCAGCAACGTCCGCACCATCTGCGGCAACGACCGGTATGGCCATGCCGTCGCGTGAAACATCGGCCGGGGTTGCTAGCCCGGATCCGCCGGCTGGAGGCAGCGTCGCCACGATCGGCCAGATTGGCCAGCTGCTGGACAACGTCGTCTTGCTCGCCAACAACGCCAGGGACATGTTCAAGCAAGGCGAGCACGGCGTGAGCAGCAACTGCCTCGGTGACTTGCAGCGCTCGCTGACCCGGATCGGCGAGCTCGGCACTCAGAGCCTCGCCACGGTGCAGGCGGATCGAGCTGCGTCGGGTCAGACCCCTCAAAACGAGCAGGTCCAGCAACAGCAACAACCCCACCAGGACCAGGGGCAGGCATCGGCGCCAATGCCGACACCCGTCGTCCGTGGCCCCGCATCGTCGGCCCCCGCAGAGGCGGACAACATTGCTCTGCCCAGTCCGGCGGGCAAGAAGCGGCCCATGCAGGTCGATGGGCTCGAGGGCCCTCTCATCAAATCGCTGCGTTCGGAGGCCAACACGCCCGTGCACCCTCCTTCGGCGCCGCCCTCGGCACCTCCCAGCATGGCTCCGCACTCTTTGGGCATCGTTGCTCCGGAGCCTTCTCATAGCGCTCCCCCGATCCAGCATGCCGCGACGTTGCCGCAGGTCGGCCAGCTGCACCAGGCTCACGCTCATATCGATACCGCTCCGCCCAACCTGCAGCGGCTGCAGGCGGACGACCGATCGCACCAGTCTTCCCCCACCACGCCTCAGACGCCCTTCGAGTTCCCCCTGGCTCAGACCTCGTCGATTTCTCAGGCGATGCCGAGCCAGACCATCCCTGCAAATCCTCCCGCGGCCCAGAATCACTCGCAGCTCTCATCTTTGCAGAACGCGATGCCGCCCTCGGCGTTCCTGGCGACGAGCGAGGGGCTTAGCTCGGAACGGCCTCGCATCTCGAGAAGCGCACTACAGATGTCGACCATGGACGAGTCCACCGGCTCTGGCATGCACTCGGCGCTCGACTCGGGTGCCACGACTCCGGACGGGTCGCAGAGCAACGACGAGAGCTTTGACGACGTCGACGACCAGGGCACCAACCGCCATCTTACTAAGCATCGGCGCCACCGGAGCAGCGGGCCCTTTTCGAGCGGCGCCTCGTTTGATTTCTCGCACCTCGAGGATGGCCAGGAGACTCCCGCTGCCGCTGCCGAACGGGCTGCCGGCGCCGCAGCTCTGTCCCCGGAGCTACGCAGTTCGTTGGACCGCATCTTCCACGACTTCCTCACAGCCGTCTGCTCCAACCTCGAGGCCACGGACGACAGGGGCGAGCTCCTCCACCAGACGCTGATGCCCAAGAAGATGGCCCGGCTCGACGAGTCGCCCGACTTTCGACCGTTCAAATTCCGCATCCAGGCCTTTACCAACGCCTTCCAAGCCGAGGTCTACCGTCACGGGATCAGCGAGGCCGACTGCTCCATCAAGAAGATCAAGCAGTTCCTGTGGACCCAACCCAACATCTCGCGTTTCAACGAGGACGGCAAGAAGGCCAAGTCCAAGGGCAACCACATCTGGATCGTCGAGGCAAAGAAGCTTCAAGAGGGCGGCTGGGAGTTCCGAGAATTTTCGCGCAAGATCGCCGGGGCGCCCGAGAAGATCGCCTACGTCGGTCTCAAGTGGGCCTGGCCGTTGCGCGTCTGGGATCCGCAGGCGTCGTCGTCCAGCATCAAGGCCGTCTTCTCCGCCAACAGCCTGCCGTCGTGGATCCACTGGGAGGAAGGACAGAAGACGCTCTCCGGCGTTCCCGACGCCACCAGCGAGAGCGGCGAGATCAGTGTCACCGCCCACTACGTCCACGCCGGCCAGCTGCACCAGCTCCAGCACTCGTTCCACCTGCAGGTGGCCTCGTTGACCTCGCACGAGCCCGGTCTTCAAGATCCCCAGGCTGGAACTCTGGCGGCCTCGTCGAGTGGGGAAAGCGTCAAGGCCGAGCCTCCGGTTGAGCTGCAGAGCCATCCCAGCATGGCCGGCCCCTCGCTGACGGCCAACATGCAGGCCGCCCCATCCCAGCCCCAGGTGCCGCAGCAGCAGCAGCAGCAGCAATTGATGCCGCCCCATGGCCAGACGCCTGCCGTGCCCGTCAACCCGTATCCTGCCGAGTCCATCAAGTACGAGGTCGTCGACCCTTCGAGGGTCCCGGCAGTCCTGCACGCCATCTCGTTCCCCTTCACGCCGCCGGTGCATCAAGACTCGCGCCAGCAGTACTTGAGCCTGGACGCTGCCACAATGACTCCGCATCAGCCCGACGCTGCGCAGCCGCTCCAGCTCCAGCAACACGCGCAGATCCCGCAGCCGGCCCAAGCCAGCAGCGTGCCGCACGGCACTCCCGTCGGGCCTGCAATGGCCGATGGGATGGCGCAGCTCGCCAGCGCCCCACCGACGATGAGTGGAGAGGACATGCACGCCCAGCAGATCCGCTCGATGATTGAACGGCGCCAGCAGGACCAGGCGGCGTCGTTCTTGCTCTCGATGCCCGCTCGAAAGGGCGCTCATCCGCCGGCCGGACAGTCGACGCCAATGTCGTCGATGCCTGCCGACATGTCGGCGCAGCTACCCGCCATCTCCTCGATGCAACAGATGCAGCCGTCGATGGCCGCCATCGCACCGAGCGTAGCAGCCAACCACGCAGCGCTTTCGCCGGCCGTGCCGGTCGACTTGAACCCGATGAGCCAGGACACGCCTCGCATGCCCACGTACGAGGAGGCAACGATCACGCCTGTGCCGCAGCAGCAACAACCTGCACAGCAGCAGCAGCAGCAGCAGCAGCAGCAGCAGCAACCGCAGCAGCAGCAGCAACCGCAGCATCAGCAACATCAGCAGCAGCAAATTCCGCAACAGATGCCGCAGCAGATGCAGCCGTCCCAGCTCCAGATGGCGCAGCAGCAGCAGCAACATACGCAGCAGCAGCAACAGTGATCTCGCGTCGCAATGTCTTCAGAGAATGACGACCTGCGGCTCCGCTCGCACCCAACCCGGCACCCGCCCACCGACATCCTCGCAACGGCTGCCGCCTCTGTAAATGGCTTCCTTTCCGACACGACCGCTCTTTCTCCCTCCGAACCGACTACAAAGTGACGGGAAGAGCTGCGCTGCTCAATGTATCATCACGCCCTAGCTGGCGCCGACAAATCCCTTTCCGCGACCGCACCTCGGGGCCTCTCTGCGTCGGCATCTCGGCCACCATCACCGCCGGCCGTGCCGACCTCAGCTCCTCGAGCCGGCGCCGCCTCGGACGCGCCCCTCGTCACCTCCGACACGCCTGCCTCCGACGCGTGCCTGCCTGTCCGTCTCCGACCTCTTTCGGCTTTCCATACACCTGGACGAGCCCCGATGACGATCCCAAGATGGCGGGGGGGCAGGAAGGATCTAGAAAGTCATCCAGTCCGCCCGTCCGTCTCTCGATCAAGTCTCTCTTTCTTCCCCTTCTTCTCTCTCTCGTGTTACGCTAGGCTCCTCTATCGTAGTCCCCGCGCCACGTTGCTCCTTCTATGCCCGCTCTTGTCCCGTAGTCGTCTCGAAAAATGTCACCTTTGGTCATGGTCCTCCCCCAAACCCCTCTCCTCCCCCTCTCCCCCTCTCCCCCTCTCCCCCTCTCCCTCTCTCCCCCTCTCTTCTCCGGCCCTCTCCTTCGATGAAGGTGGCCAGTACCCTCCCCGCTGTATATCTGCCGCCTCTCTCCGTGCAGATTCGCACGAGGGACGACATCCGGAGTGCGGCTCGACGATTGAAATCCCACCAACCCCTGTATCCCAGCTCCTCGCCCGCCCGGTGTCTCTTTCTCTCGGCTGCCCTTCTGATCCTGCCAGCCATGCTTTGTAGCTTCTCGCCCTTGTTTCTGTTGGAGCGCGGGATACCGCCGCCGTCGCTCTACGCTCTCTTGCGAACGGAGAGACCATAACCGGATCTTGCACTCGACTCGTAGCCGCTCGCTCCCACTCCCGCCCGACTGTCGGATCGGATAGACTGGCTGGCTGCCTGGCTGGCTGGCTGGCTGCATCGTGTATGTGTTTTCATTACGGGACCTTCGTCCTTCGTCTCGCCCCTCGTACCGTACGTGCGTACAAGCGTGCGTGCGTGCGGTCGCGGTGGTGGGACCCGCTCGCTCCCTTGTCGCCCGCAACCGCCGGCTGAGCCACCCTCGAGCAATGAGGTAGGTGCGACTCGAGTCGAGTCGAATCGTATCGACGAGACGACGGCCGCCCGCTTTCTTTTCGCCTTTCTAACTGCAACAGACGGTGTCCATGTATGGCGTTCCGTTTAGGCCGAGGCGGTGGCCTTCTTGTTCTCAAAGATGGCGTTGATCGACTGCCAGACGACGCTGGGGGCCTGCGAGGCGTCGACGGGAGCTGTATCCGGCGTCGAGCCAAGACAGAGTGATGAGAATGGGGACCGAGGCGGGGTGTGAGCGACTTGTATTTCGTGCAAAGAAGTACCGCACCGATCAGGGCCGGCTCCGGGAGCACGGCGGACGAAAACTCACCCCAGATGCCCTGCTTGCGGTAGTAGTCGGTCACGGCGGCCGTCTGGGCGTGGTAGGTCGAGAGGCGCTTCTTGAGCGTCTCGGCGTTGTCGTCGGATCGCTGGATGAGAGGCTCGCCGGTGATGTCGTCGGTCATGGGCTTCTTCGGGGGGCTGTAGGGGGGATCCAACACAGAGGGAAAAGGAGAGAAAAAGACAGGGGCGTCAGCTTCGGTGAGACAAGGGCACGGCCACCTAATGCTTCTGCGGCTGCAGGCTCACCTGAACTCCTTGTGGTAGCTCCTTCCGCTGGCGGGGTGGATGAGACGTCCCGTGATGCGCGAGATGAGGAGGTTGTCGTTGATCTTGAGTTCGACGGCGTGGTCGAGCTTCTGCTTCTTTTCGTTGAGCATGGCGTCGAGCTTCTCGGCCTGGGGCGTGGTGCGCGGGAAGCCGTCGAGGATGAAGCCGCCCTTGCACGCCTTGTTGTTCTCGAGTTGGTCCTTGATCATGCCCACCATGATTTCGTCCGAGACGAGTCCGCCCTGGTCCATGATCTTCTTGGCCATCCTGCCGAGCTCGGTCTGCTTGGACACCTGGTCGCGCAGCATGTCGCCCGTGGCGAGGTGGCACACGCAGTTGTTGTACTTTTCGAGGATCTTGGGCGCCTGCGTGCCCTTTCCGGCGCCCGGGGGACCGATGAGGATCATGCGGACGCCCTGCTGCGACGAGGCGCCGCCGGTGACGGCGTCCTTGGCGGCCGAAAGGCTCGACGAGGCCTTGCCCTCGAGCTGCGAGATCTTGTCGTTGAGCTGCGAGACGAGCGACTTGAGGTAGCTCAGCTCGGCGCTGCCGTTGGAGCCAGAGCCGGAGCCGCCGAGGGTGGCCTCGACCTCGTCCCTGGAGCGGGGAGGGAAGGGCGAGGCGGGGGTACCGTGCGTGGTCGAGGTGGCCATCTCTGCGAAAGGGAAGGGGGGAAAGGTGATGGGGCAAGGCGGGGGGCGAGATGAGGTCAGGGAGAGGGTCGAGAGCGGTGGTGGTGGTGGTGGATGAAAGGTGGATGTTGGGAGACGGTATGCCTTGGCTGGTCGGTGATGGGCGTCGTTGGGGACCCTGGCTAGCCTGGCCTCTATCTGCTGCTTGATCCACTCGGGGCCGGTCGGGCAAATGAGTGCGCCGATCTTCTCGCCGTCGATAGAGAAGCGAGCGCGGGCGAGTGAGCGAGACTCTGTGTGACGTCTTCTGCCTCTGCCCGCCTCTGCCTCTCTGCCCGCCCGCATTTTCTTCTCGAAGTCTGGCAGGCAGGCCAGGTCAGGCCAGGCCGGCCCCAGACGGCCGAGTTTTCTTCGCAATTGCCGCGTTCGTTTTCATTTCAACCTGCCTGCCCGCTTTGCCGTCTGCCCGCCTGCCTGCCTGCGTTGCCTTGGCATGCCCCGGCCAGAGCCAAGCTGGCAGGGGTGGAGGACATGGGCGTGGGGCGAGGTGGCAGCCAAAAGGCAAGGCCAGGCCAGGGCCCCGCCTTTCCTTTTGAACCTGCCAAATCCGCATCCGATCGATCGGTGGGCGCAGCGCCAGCCAGCGCAGCCCCCCAGCTTGCCCTCTTCTTAGCCCCGACACGCCCCGCAGCCCGATGCCGCACAGACTCAGCCGATCACGCCTCCCCTCCCAGGGCAGGCCTGGCCAAGCACGCCCCGTCAGACCACCATTCGCTCCTCGACCAGTACGCAAGCATGTTACGCTACACTCTGCCTGGTGCAAATGTCCTGCATTCCTCCTGCAACTAGGTAGTGGCGAGGCGAGCCGTCGATAGGCTCAGCGATGGTGGTGGTGGTAGTGGTGTGCCACAGCAGCCGCTCCAGACGCCTCTCCGACGTCGTCCAGCAGCTCGCCTTCTCCCTCGTAGTCCTCCCCATCGTCCTCCTCGTCCACCTCTTCCACGTCTTCATCGTCGTCGTCGTCGTCCTCGACGCCGCCCTCTTGCTCGCCCACATCCTCGAGCACCTCGCCCGAGACATCGCTGTAGTCCATGTACCGGTCCTCGTACGCCGACGCGTTGCTCAGGTCCGCCGGGTTCATGGCGATCCGGTTGCCCGGGTTCGTCCGCCACCCTTCGCCCAGCGCCTTGACCACCTTGAGCAGCCCCGGGTCCAGGTCCACCGCAACCGCGAGGTGGTGCGTAATCTCGGCCTGGAACTGCGCAGGCAGCCGCATCTGCCCGCTCGCCTTGATCGTACCGCCCCCCGCGCCCGCGCCCCTCGCACCGCTCCCCGTCGCCCCGCCCGCCTCCTCGAGCTCGCAGAAGCTGCCATCGCCCATACGCATGTACGACTGCGCCAGCAGCAGGTGCACCGTGGCTTCCTCGGGCGCCAGCTCAAACGCGCTGACGAGGTCCCCATGCGCCGCCTCGTCGTCGCCCTCGTGCGCCAGCAGCTCCGACCGCCGCAGGTAGGTCAGCACTGCCAGCCTCGGAGCCAGCGCAATCGCCTTGTCGTACGCCTCCAACGCGCTCCGTCGCTTGCCAATCTGGGCATACGTCTGCGGTTGGTTGCGGTAGAAAAAGACGTCGAGGCATGGGTCGCTCGGTCAGCCAAATCGCTCGCTCTCTTGTCGTTCGTTCCCTCTGCCACGGCCTCGCCTGCCACTCACCCAGCCGACCAGGTCCCACAGCACGTGGTTCTTGGGGTTGATCGAAATGGCCTGCTGCAGCGACTGGCACGCAGGCAGCTCGTGACCGCCGATGGCCAAAAACACCCGCCCCAGCCCCGCCCAGGCGTTCCAGTGCCGCCGATCACAGCGAATCCCGCTGCGAAAGTAGGCAATGGCCTGGTCGTGGTGGCCCAGATCGTACGCCTCGTGCCCCGCCAAGGTGTAGGCGTAGGCATAGTCGGGCGCCATCGCGGCCGCACGCTGGAAGCACACCAGCGCCGTCTGGTTCTCTCGCTGCAGCGCAAACGCGTTGCCAACGACAATCTGGGTCGCCGCCGACCGCGGCTCGATCAGCGTCATCTCCTGCGCCAGGCCGCCCAGCGCCACCTCGCGATTCAGCTGGAAGAGGACGAGCGAGAAGATGTCCATGTGCGCCAGCAGGTACGGGTTGAGCTTCCGCGCCAGGCCCAGGTGCGTCTCGGCCTTGGCGTACTGCGCCAGCTCGTTGTAGGCGCGACCGAGCAGGCACTGGTAGACGACCGTGTTGCGCCAGCTGGATGCGAGCGATTCGGTCGCCACCATGGAGCCTTCCAGCCCCTTGGCTGTATCGACGGCGTCTGGTCCACCCGCTGTCGCCGCCTCCCTGGCCTTGGCGACCTTTGCTGCGCCTGGGCCTCTTGGCTCGGAGACGAGCACGGCGACCGCGCTCTCGCCATCCAACCTCCTCAAGTGCCTGTAGGCCTCGCCCAGCTGCTTGAGGAGTCCGAAGATGACGAGATCTGCGGCCAGCCACTTGGCCAGCTCCCTGGCCGTCTCGAGCGCCGCGATCCGCTGCCGCTCGGCCAGCTCGGCTCGCAGCCGTGCAGCCTCGCGCTGTGCAGCCTCTTCGACCGCCGCAGCTCTCCGCGTCGCAGCCGACGCGGGCACCCGTGCGCCTGCTGCATTGCCCGTCTGGGTAGCCCACCGAGATGCGGCAGTCGTCCGCGATGCAGGGACCGCCGCCTTGCCGGCCGCGGCACCGCTCGACGCGTTCCTGGCCGAAGCGACCGATCTGCTGCTGGTGCTGTCCGCGGCCGTACCGTTCGAGGTGGCAGGCGTACGCCTGCCCGAGATGCCAGAGTGGGAGCTGACGTTGGAGTTGGCAGATCTCGACGTCGAGGTCGACGTGGCCGACGCGACGCTGCTGGCCTGGCTGGGCGCCGCTGACCGGGTGGTGCTGCGGCCGTTGATGCCCGGTCGAGCGTTGGAGCTCCTCAGCTGCATGCCCGTCGACCGACTGATGGCCGGATTGGCCGTCGTCCGCGTGATTCTGCTCCTGCTGACGCCGCGAAGCGCAGGCTTCTCGTCCTGGCTCACCTGGCTCGCCACGAGCTGCTGGTTGGTGATAGCGCGAGCGTTGGAAAGGGCGCGGCTGTTGGTCGGGTTGGGGCCTGGCCGGGTGGCCGCGTCCGAGGACGGGCCGTTGGCGCGCCGAGCATCACCGGAAGACGAGGCGGTCTTGGCGGCCTGAGGAGCGCCAGCAGCAGCCGCACGGGTCGGCCTAGGCACGGAGCTCGCCCTCGTGACGATCTTGGAGGGCTCCGGAGCGTCGGAGCTTCCCTCGTCCGACACCTTTGCCTTCTTGTTGCTATTGTCCTCGCCCGCTTTCGGCCGTGCAGACGTGGTGGAGGTGGCCGCCGACTCTTCTCCATCGCTCAGCACCGTGCTGGGCGCCGCGGTCGGGCTGCAGAGGGCCTGGCTGCGCTCCGCGTACCTCTCTGCAACGTGCTGCACCGACAGGAGGCCGTCGAAGGCGTTGTCTGTGCCCAGGTCGCAGAGGCCGGTGAGTGCGCGCCAGTTCCAGGGATCGTTTTGCAACGCTTCCCGGAAGGTGGCTGCGGCCTCGGCCGGGCGGTGGCAGCGTGCGTGCTCAAATGCCAGGTCGGTCTTGATCTGCGACTCGTACCTGGCCTCTATGGAGACGAGCTGGGGCGGTTGGTGCGGCTCGGGGTCCGAGGTGGTACCTTGGGCCTTCCTCTTGCCGAGAGCGCTCGATGAGGCGATGGCGCTGGTGGCATGGGAGGCGTCGGAGCTCCTGCCGAGCGTGTGGCAGGCCTCGCGGTACTCGCGGGCACAGCCGGGGTCGGTGTAGGTGGCGGCGGGGCCCTGCTGGAGGATGTAGATGGCGGCCTGAGCACCGGCTCGGTCGTTTGGGTCGGACGAGTTGAGATGGCAAGGGGTGACGGTAGCCGAAGCCGAGGAGCCCGAGGGGGAAAAGGGGAGGACGACGTTGAAGCCGCCGAGCCGGGCGCACTTTGCAAGGATGCGGCGTGCGCGGAGAGAGGCGGGGTCTACGCAGAGTGCGAACGTAGCGTAGAAGGTGGCGGAGCAGAGGTCGTTTTCCCAGGTGATGGGGTCGAGGGGGCGGGAGCCGTCTCTGAGGAAGAGGAAGCTCTCTGCGATGGCGAGCAGGCGTGCGGCGACATGGTGGGTGGAAGCGACGACGTTTTCGCGGAGGAGGATGTGGTGTACGGCGGGTACGGCTGCGGCTGGGTCGTCGTTGTTGGGTGGCGAGGATGAAGTCGGGTCGTGGCGCCTGGCTGCGGGTTCGATGGCAGAAGAGGTAGCAGCGATGGCGGCGGAAGAGGATGAAGAGGGTGGCTGGGCGGGGGCCATTTCTCAGGTGCGCCGAGGAGGCCTCGGTGCAGATGGTCGAGACGAGGTTTGTTGTCCACCCTGGTTGGCCAAGCCGCGGAGGGATGGTGTCGCGTTGCTGTGGGCCAGGGCAGGGCGGGGATCTGCGAGCGAGGGAAGAGGAGCAGGAAGGCGAAGAGAAGGCGGATGAAGAGGGTGGGGAAAGAAGGTGATAAGAAAAGGGCAGCAGCGATTGAAGGTGAAAACGATGGTGGTGGTGGTGACAGGAGGCAAGTGACGACGGCGAGGCGAGGCGAGTCGTGGCTGAGCGAGGGTTGAGTTGGGTGTTGTGCCTACAGTAGCCCGAGCGTCGGCCTGCGAGGTGGAGAAACGAGGGGCGGCCGCGATCCATCCAGCCAGGCCAGGCCTGCCTGCGCGCCGCCCCCTTCGCTCGCCCCCGATCTTGTGCGACGCGCGCACAGCCTAACTACTAATTCCCTTTTGCCGTGCGACAACAGCAGCAGCAGCAGCAGCAGCAGCAGCAGCAGCAGCAGCAGCAGCAGCGCGCAGACTACTGCCGCGCTCCGTCTGGGATCGACTGTGCATGACCACAGGTAGGAGGACGAGGGGCGGCCCGCCTGCCTGCCTGCACGCCCACCAGCCTCGGACAAACAGGCACCGCACCCACGCAGCCAGCTTGCCACGCACTCGCCCCGACTGTCACCCTGCCTGTTGCTCTGCAGGCCACGCCTGCCAACCTTGCCCTCGCCGTCTGTGTTGCAATTTTCTCGTCACCATCAACCTCGGCCCACGTCGTCATCACCGCCCACCCTCTACCACCACCACCACCATCATCGCCGACGCCCGCCCGCCCTCCTCTTTCCCTTTCCCTTTCCCTCGTCCCCCTGGCTCGTTCCCCCCCTTTGACCCACCCAACTGCTTAGGCTCGTCAGCAACCGCCCCTCTCGTTCCTTCGTCCCTGGTATCCTCGCTTCGCCCTATACCTCGTCCTTTCACCCAGCCGTGCATCTTACCCATAGCACGCAGCACCGCTCTCGACTGGATCGCAAAAGGGCTGCCACGCTCCCTCCCCCTCCATCGCCCCTCTATCGCACGCACCCCGCCGCATCCTCATGCTCTCGTTCCGCACCGCCCTGGCGGCGAGCCTAGTGCCCCTCGGCGCTCTCGCCGCGTTCCACTCCAACGACACCGCCTGCACACGCCACTATACCGTACAGGCCGGCGACACCTGCGACACCATCGGACAAAAGACCCTCACTTCCACCTACCAGATCCTCGCACTCAACCTCCTCGAGGCCGGCAGCGACTGCTACACTCTCGAAGTCGGCCGCAAGCTCTGTCTCGGCCGCTTCGGCAACGACTGCCAGTTTGTCCACCGCTGCACCAACGGAGACACCTGTGACTCGATTGCAGCGCAGTACGGAATCAGCCAGGAGCTCCTCCAGGACAACAACCCCATCCTCGACTGCGACATCGTCTACGACGGCCTCGTCCTCTGCGTCACCCCCGGCTCCGTACGCCCGCCCGCCGACAGCAGCATCAACTCGACCGCCATCCGCATCCAGCGCGAAGAAGCACAGCAGCGCCAACGTCTACAGAGGATTCAGGAGGCAGAGGACGAGGCAAAGGCAGCGGCCCAAAAGGCTCAGACCCCTCCCCACCGCAGCTCCAAAAAGGGCAGCAAGAACCGCGGCTCCTCGAAAGAGAAAGAGTCGGCCGGCTCCACGGGGCATCACACGACCGAGAAGGGCTCGCCAAAGAAGCAGCACTCCTCTGAACACAGCAACCACGAGCAGCAGCAGCAGAAGCCGCACTCTGATGCATTGTCCCATGGCAAGAAGCACGAGCAGGGAGGCGGAGCCAAGGCCGTCGAGGGCGCCAACTCGCACGCTGCCCGACCAGACGTTGCCACGAAGCCAAAGCATCACGACGGTGCGGCAGCAGCAGCAGCAGCAGCAGCTGCGACAAAGCCAGGCCCCAAGGACAGCAAGGCTGTGTATGAGCACGGCCACAAACCGCATCCTGCCGCAGCAGGGGCGGCGGTGGGGGCGGCGCATCCTCTGCAGAAGCACCCTCTCTCGGACCTGAAGCCGGAGCAGGCGTCCAAGGACGTGGTCGAGGACGAGCACGTCAAGGCGAACCGGACGGCACCAGCGTCGTCGGCCTCGCACCTGCGCGGACACCACACGGGTGTCAACCACACCCACCGCCGACCGGCCAAGCACGCCGCGGCCGTACCGGCGGCGGATACCGAGGTCTCGCCATCGTCGTCCTAAAGTCGGCAACGACGGCGGTCGCATCTGCCCTGCTTCCCCTTTTTTGCTCTGTCTTGCCTTTTTCCATCGTCGACTCGTCATACCCCCGTCCGCGTTCCCTTTCTCTCGTTTTCTGTTGGGGACGCAGCGTCGGCTCTCTTTTCGTCCCCACGGAAAAGGTTGAGCCCCACCGACGCCACGCCTCGGGACCACGGTCCACCCAATCCCACGCAACTCAACCCACCCGTGGCCCTCCGCGCCCCGTCTGCCTCTCATTGACGTGGCCCTTGCTTCTCAACTTCGACCGCAACCGCTGCTGGACACTACCTTCCCACCCTAGCCTATTCGCGCTCTTGATGGGTGCCACCAATACCGCTACTACGATCCGCAAACCTGTCTTTACTCGACCCCCTTTCTTACTACGACGCCATTCGTCTTCGTCGTCATTGCATCAAACCGTTTCCCTGCGCGTCACCATTCCCCCATCGCCCCCCTTTTTCCCCCCTTTGATCCGACGTCGTTTTTCTAGCCTCGATGCTGGATCTAGATGAACAATGCCCTTTTCTCCCGCACACGCACCGATCTGGCCCTGAAGGTGATGAGATTTTCTTCTCATCTCTCGTCACTCGATATGAAGAGGAAGTGGGAGAGCGAGAGGGGAGTCTAGGTAGGGCCTGAGGGCTCGACCTTGGGTTGGGTTGAGGGGTATTTCGATCGACAGCGAGACGGACAGGGGAGTGGATGGGAAGGACAGTGGTGAGGCGGAGATGGGATGCGGTGACGGGTACCCTGGTATCGACTTGACTTTGACAACGAGAGAGACGGACGCAGTGAGAGTAGTGAGAGGGAGTGTGTGAGAGAGAGAGAGAGAGAGAGAGAGAGAAAGAGAACAAAACGAGCGTTCGTGCGTGGATGGTGGTTATGTTGATGCTTGCGTCGGCGAGGGATCGGAACCAGGAGCAAAAGGGACGGACGGGGCGTGGCGACGACGACGAACCTGGCCTCACCAGCGCGCCGAGACGAGACCGAGGATCTGCTCGCAGATCGACTGGCACTCGTCCTCGCTGTAGCCCTTTCCGCTATCACGCAGCGACGCATCCTGGAGGCTCTTGAGGAGGTGGTCGTCGCTGGGCTCGCCCAGCCGCTCTGCCTCCTCGAGGATCCGCTTGACCTGGTCCGGCAGGATGTCCCACCGGTGCGCCGCGAGGATGCCATCGCCCACGCCGCGAATCTCAAACTCGATCAGCTCGTCGGCCGCCGAAGCCGGCAGCGCCGTGTAGGATCGCGGCTGGATCAGGAGCGTCGATATGGAACGGGACGCGTCGGCCGGCGAGGCCATGCCTGATGACGCCGAGCCGGACGACGACGATGCGGCGCCCGGGTCGACGACGGAGCTTGGGGCAATGAGGTCGAACAGGCAGTCGGGCGCCCGCATCGTCGCGCCACCGCCGCCGCCGCCGCTGCTGCTGCCGACACGGCCTTCCTCCTTTGTCGGGCTCGCCTCGGGCGTGATCAGCCCGCCCGGGTTTTTTGCCGGCGTGAGCGGAGGGGCGGTGGGGTTGATGCGGCGTTCTCGGCTGGCGATGCCGACGATGCGCAGGTCCTCGACGCTGGCGCGGATCCTCTCCCACTGGGCGCGGTCGAGCCTCTCTACGCGCTTCTTGACACCGTCGACGAAGAAGTTGGGCTCAAAGAGCGCGTGCACCAGCTGCCTGCTCCCCGGCGCTGCTGCCGCGGTCGATGCTGGAGGCGCTCCCGTCTCGGCGGTGGCGGAAGATGTGGGGGCGACTTTGGACGTGGTGTGGATGAGGACGCAGGTTTCGAGCGAAGGGGTGAGGCGGCCGAGGGTGAGGACCGAGGGGCGAGAGGTGAGGGCGGCACTGGCGAGGGAGCGCTTGCGCCGAAGGCGAGAGGTCATGTCCATTGCGACCTGGTCAAAAGCAGGCGACGAGGGGAGCGAGGGCGAGGCCGACGCCGACATGGTCGACTGGGCGGTGTACGTCGGGGGCTGAGGCGGGTGTGGTGCGCTGGCGAGACGAGGTTGTGGAAAGAGGAGATATACGCTGGTCGAGGGGGTCTCGGTCACGGTGCAGAGGAGAGGGAAGGGCAAGGGAGATGCGGAAGTGGCGGTGACGAGGATGGTGACAGCTGGACGGAGGTTGAAGCCGTGAGCGGGGAGGGCACGTTGGCGTTGGGGACAAAGGGGAGAGCGGTGGTCGAGGCAGGCTCGGTGATGGTGGTGGTGGTGGTGGCAGGCGGCAAAAGGCGGGGATGTGATGTGGCAAACTGAATCGTGGCGGCAGGTAGGCTTTGGCCTCGTCGGTGGGTGCGTGTGACACGGAGGAACGGGCCGCCGCCGCTGGTGCTGCTTCGATGTAGTCACGGTCGGTTGGAGGGGTGCTCGGTGCATATGAAGACGCAGGCCAGGCAAAGCATGCGGCGTGGGCCGTAAGCGCCAAAAAAGCTGGGGCAACGGCGCCGGTCCAAGCGCACCGTTCGCTTTGATTCCGCTTGACCGCCCGCTTTGATTCCGCTTGATGAGGTTAGGCTAGGCCAGGCTAGGCCGGTAGCCGCTCCGTACCCCGCCCAGTTGCCCGTCCGCAAGGCAAGCTGGCAGGCATAGACTCTCTAGGGGCGCGTGATATGACTCTGGCTCGGCCAGGTGCGGTCGATCTACCTCTTACACTAGGCTGCCGCTGCTCCTCGGACGGGCTAGGTGGGGGACCCACAAGACCTAGCCTGTGTGGCTCCCATTCAGCCCCCCCTTCACCAAGCTTTCCTCGCGCGTCCGCCTGGCTGGGCGAGCCAGAGCTCAGGGGGGGGCGCCTTCACTTCAGTCTGAGCTGGGACCGAACCAGCAGCCTGTGGCTGCGCTCTGCAAGGGTCCCGGCAGCAGCTGACGCGGGCGGCGGTCGGGTCGGTGTCTCATGCGGTGTTGATCATCTTAGCTTGTGGGCTGAAGCCAAGAGGCTGCTCAGATCTGGCGCCGACGGCCGCTTTCAACGGCCGAACCTGGCTCAGCGACGCCTCTTTTCTCTATCTCTCTCTCTCCGCGCCGCTTTCCTTGCTTCCATCCAAACAGCCTCTCTCTCGCATTCGTTCACTTCATCCGGGCCTCGCCCTGCTCGCCCAGTCGCCCTGACCGCCCGTCGCACGCACGCGACCATCTCACCCAGGCAAAAATCACATCTGGCCATTGCAGTCGACAACCACCAACAGCACCCCTCGTCGCCGCCCCGCTACTCCTCCTTCCTCGGGTCGACAATGTTGTGGATCTTGGGCTCAAAGTCGAAAAAGAAGGGCACCACCACCGGCTCCAGGAAGAAGGGATACTGGTTGACCTGCACCATGCCGCACGTTCCCCGGTCCAGCGAGATGAACCAGTAGTGGTTCATGATGCCCGCCCACCAGATGCCACGCCCGCGCCCGTTGGGCAGGTTGTTGGCCACGCACCCGCCAAAGCACCACTGCTTCTCGAACCCGGGCAGGATCGAAAACGGGTTCGTCACCTTGGGTTGCGTCGCCATCACCGGTCGGTCCAGGTCCTTGACCAGCTCCGCCGAGAGCTGCTCCTCGAACAGCAGCTCCACCGTCTCGGGCTTGAGGATCTGACCGCCCTTGGGGTGCGTGCCCCTGTTGAGCAGTGCCACTAGGATTTGGCCGTACTCGCCCGCGCTGGCGTACAGGCCAGCGCCGCCGTACTGCACCTCAATCTTGGACTCGTCCTGCTGCAGCGGGTGCGGGATCTCGTGGATGCTCCCGTCGGCCGGGTCGCGGTACGTGGTGCCCGACTTGGGCGCCAGCAGCCCGCCAGTCTGCGGCTTGAACGTCATGCCCTTGATGCCCAGCGGCTTGAAGATGTGCTCCTTGAAGTAGCCGTCGAGGTCCTGGCCCGACACGGCCTCGACAATCTGGCCGCACCAGTCGATCGAGCTGCCGTACTCCCAGCGGGTGCCCGGGTCGGCGATCATGGGCGCCTCGATCGACGACTTGGCGCACCCGAACGCATCGATGCCGTTCTTGGCGCAATAGGCGTCGACGGCCTCGTTGAAAAAGGGGTACGTCTGGCCCGAAGTGTGGCTGGCCAGCTCGCGCACCGTCGGCTGGCGCTTGGGCGGTCGCAGCGAGCCGTCGGCCTCGATGACCTGGAGCTTGGTGATGCCCGGAACGTACTTGTCGGCGGGCGAGTCGAGGTCGACCTTGCCCTGCTCGACGAGCTGCAGCAGCGCGATGACGGTGACGAGCTTGGTGCAGCTCGCAATCCAGAAGGGCGTCTCGGTCGTCACGTCCTTGCCCGACGAGGGCGACAGCTTGCCCGCGGCGGCGTGGGCAATCGTCCCGTTGCGGTCGCCCGCCCACACGGCGGCGCCCGGGAAGCTCGACTGCCCCACGAGCTGGTCGACGAACGCCTGTGCGACGGCCTGGGCGGATGTCATGGTGGTGATGGTGGTGCTCGGCGAGGATCACTCGGTAGTATGAACGGTGGAAACGGTCGGCGCCAGGTTGTGGTTGGCGGGAGGGAGTGGGAAAGAAGACGAGATACGTGAAGCAAGGTCTGGCTCTGGCTGATGGCTTCCTATATAGACCGTGGTGCGGCTGGTGGCCGCCATCCCCGCAGCGTAATAACGCTGAGGTGCTGTGTACTGGTATGGCTCGTCAGGTGGCCCCGGCGTTCCAGAGGTAGTTACGGCCGCGCTTGCTCGCCCATCCAACCGAGGTCTGGCGAGGGGGCCGGCATCCCGCCAGGCAACAAGGATCCGGGGCAAATAGAGCTCGCCGCCTGACCCCGCATCGCGTGGAGGTCATCACGGAAGCCACTTTAGCTTGGGTCCTCCCTCGTCTTTGTCTTGATCGGCGGCACACTTCCGACCCGTCTCGATGGAGCAAGATACGGCATCTCGATTCCGCCACTTCCGACATCTGCTCGACTCGCAAGACCGGGCCGCTCGAAGCCCGTCATTGCCGTCTGCTTCTACCTCTTCTTGCTCTTGCCCTTGCCGTTGCTCGAGCCGCCAGCGCCAGCGGCGTCAGCGCCGCCAGGTCCACCTTGGGCCGCCTGGCGCTCGTCGCCCTCGGCCAGCTCCAGCAGCACCTCGAGCTTGCGCCGCTTTGACTCGGCCTCGAGCTGCGACAGCATGTACTCGAGCCCCAGCCCCACCTCGTGCTCGCCCTCCATAATCGAGTCAATGCCCGAGAGCGAGAGGTTGATGCGGTGGTCCGTCACACGGTCCTGCCGTCATCATTGTCATCCGTCAACCGACGCGGCCAATCACAGGAAGACTCCAGGTCAGCTTGGGCGTACAAAGAACGGCGGTGCCCCGTGCAACGACCGCGGCGCCACTCACCTGGGGAAAGTTGTAAGTCCTGATTCGGTCAGACCGGTCCATGCCCGCCACCTGGGCGAGGCGCTTGGCGCGGTTGCCCTCGACCTCTTCTCGCATCTTGCGGTCCAGCAGGCGGGCGCGGAGGATGTCCCACGCCTTGGTCCGGTTCTGGTGCTGGCTCCTCGAGTCCTGCATCGACACCGTGATGCCCGTCGGCTCGTGGGTGAGTCGGATGGCCGACTCGGTCTTGTTGACGTGCTGCCCTCCGGCGCCCCTCGAGCGCATCACCTCGGTCTTGACGTCCTTGGGGTCCACGACGTCGTCGGCCTTGGCCGACTCTCCCGAGTTGGCCGAGACGGGCAGCACCATGACGGCGATCGTCGAGCTCTGCAGCTTGCCCAGGTTCTGCGTGGCGGGGATCCGCTGCACCCGGTGCACGCCCGCTTCGAACTTGAGCCGGCGGTAGGCGCCCCGGCCCTTGACCTCGAGGATGGCCTCCTTGAGCCCCAGGCCCGATCCGCTGCTGCTCGTCGTCACGTCGGTGCTGGTGAGCGACAGCGTCTCGACCTGCCACTGACCGCCCCCGTCCTCGTCGGCCGGCTTGTTCTCGCAGAACTTGGTGTACATCCTCGTCACCTCGCCCACGAACAGGCTCGACTCCTGACCTCCGACGCCCGGCCGAAGCTCGAGGATGGCCCCCTCGGCGGTGGCCTCGATGGGGTCGACCGAGGTGCTCAGCAGCACCTCTTGCAGCTCTGCGCGCACGTCGTCGAGCTCGGACTCGAGCGATGGCAGCTCCTCGAGCGCCATCGCCCGCATGTCCTCGTCAGGATCCGACTCGCTCATCTTGATGGTCGAAACAAGCTGCTTGCGCTTGGCCTCGAAGCTCTCCCAGACCTGGCGGACGGGTTCGAGCTCCTTGAGCTGCTTGCCGACGACATCTGCGGCGAAAGTCCCGCTACCGCCTTCATATGTCGATGGCGAGGATGGTCCTCCTTCGGTCGCACTCCCGCCTGCTGCTGCTGCTGCTTGCTCGTACAGCAGCCTCTCGCGCTGCTGCATCTTGGTCTTTGCGAGGCGCACCGCGACGTCTCGGTCGATATCGAGCACAGGTCCATCCTGAGCAGGCGCAGATCTGCTTGCTGATGTCGATGCTAGCCGTGACCGGTACGAGGGGTCGAAAATCGGCCGAGGATCGAGAGAGCGGGCTGTCCTGGGTGTGCCGGCGGAACGGGAGGCGGTCGAGGTGCATGGTCGGCACTGGGAGCACAGCGCTCTCCGCGGAGTGACATTCGCAGATCGCCCTGCTCTCGATGAGCAGGTCAGCAGGCTAGCTGCGAGTGAAGTCGACGGCCTCGACATGTGGCGATTGAATGTCCGAAGTGAATGGTGGCGGTGGTAGAAGTCAGCGAGACGGCACGAGGCGAGGAGCAGTCCCTCCCGGTCCCAACTCGACTTTCTTCTTGAACCCCCTTCCTCGGGAGTCGGGCAATTCGATTGGCCCAGCCGGGTCAGGAGCGGGACGGGGCTGTGGGTCGGAACTCGGGATGGCGTAAGAGGGCGGCCGGATGATAAAGCCAGCCAGCCAGGCCTGGCCTGGCCAGCCAAGCGCGGACCCTGCCGGTCACCCGCGACTCTCTGCCGCCCAGATGCCCGTAACCAGCAGGGTGTCGCTCTCACCACGACCGCCGCTGCCTACCGGTACCTCACTTCCTTCAGCCTCCCCTCGCACGACATCGCATCGTCACCGCATGCGCGCACCAGCCAGCTCGATCCGACATGCCTCATCGGCTCAGAGAGCCTCTCTTCGGCCCGCTGCCTCGAGGATGTGGCAGGGCGACATCCGATGTCGCGTGCACCGGGCCACCTAGCTTCGGCCTGTGACCGCGGCGGTACACAGATCTCGATCCTCGACCAGCCGTCCTGGCCCTCCTTTCCATCGGCCGCACCTTTGCTGCACCGGCACGCTGCCCGCTGCGTACTTAACAGCTCCCTGTCGAAGTCAAGCCGAGGTCAAGCCCACCGTCCTGCCTCCTCGCTCTTCGAATCGACTGCACCTCCGCCTATCACAGATCGTTCCTCAGCATGCCCAGCGCACGCAGAAACAAGCCTGCGTCGTCGTCGACCACATCCGTCCCGACTCCGGCGGCCGAATCCACTGCCTCTTCGGCATCGCCACCGAAAAAGTCTCGGGTCCTTCGTCGAAAGACCGACCATTCCGTCATCGAACGTCGACGCCGCGAAAAGATCAACGAGAAGCTCGTCCAGCTCCAGTCTGTCGTCCCGGCCTGCCGGCGAGAATGCCAGGACCTGTTCGAGAGGCGTTTCGACGGTGCCACCGCTACCGCTGCCGAGTCATCGAAACGGCAAACATCGACCGATAAACTGGCAAAGGCCAAGGAAGACATGCAGCACAAGATCCGGACCAGCATGGTCCTGGAGAAGCTCTGCATCATCTCGCACACCGTCGGTGAGTACCAGTCCTGGCATGCTTCACCTGACAGCGATCGTCCGCAGCACAGTCTCTGACCATGATGCGGGTCTCTCCCTCTCACTTCGCAGACTACGTGTTGGAATTGCGAGCAGAACTCGAGCAGCTCAAAGGTCGATGCAGGTCGGAGCACGGAGCAACCAGTCCGGGCACGTCGCCGGCGGACACCGAGCGCCTGCTGGGCAAGAGCATGGCCGATCACTACCAGGAAGCGCATCCTCCATCGCAGACTCAAGCATGTGTTGGCGAGGCCGAGGTTTCGAAGCGCCGAGTAGCCCGGGGACGTTCGGCTTCGACGTCGACGGCATCGAGCTCCACGCCTACGACGCCTCCGCAGAGCCCACGGCACGCCTGTACGCCTTCAATTAGCAAGATCGTCGAACTGCCGGGCGGTGGCAGGCTCCAAGACGATCGGACCTTGTCCGCGCCCTCCTGCTCGCACGTCGCCAAAAAGGTGCGGCTGCACTGGGGAAGCGACCGGGTGCGCAGCAGTGCGGTCAAGAATGCCCGATGCCGCGGGTCGGACCACGGCTTCGACGAGCCCGCAGCAGCTACGGCCAAGTCGTCTGCTGCGATCGAGTGCTGCGATGCTTGCGAAGATGTCGAAGGCGATCATCTGCCTAGTGACGGACTCTGCTCTGACGCATCTTGCTGTGGCGACGCTGGCGCAGACGACGACGACGACGACGACGACGCCGGCTGCTGCCCCTCGACTACGACGCCGGTCCATCCGGCGGACGCGTGCACGACGGCCCATTGGACGCCGGCGCTGAAGCGGAAGCTCGACGCTGATGACGACGGGCAACCTGCAGGCATCTGGCCGTTGTCCGCCCATTCTGCCTGCTGCTCCGGGACTGCCCCTCCGCGCCCATCGCTACCGCCTCCCGGGCAGCTCTTCCCGCACCTCTGCCATGGCGCGTGGTCCGCCGACCCAAGGACGCGAGGTCGCCTGTTGCTGCCCAAGCCTCACTCGCGCCACCCAGCATCGGCGCAGCGGTCGACGGCAAGGCCGTCGGGTGGGCCGTCCAGTCCCAGCATTGCCGCCAACGCCGTGTCGCTGTACAGCTCCACGCGAATGACGTCGCTGCCGAGGTCGAGGTACCACCATCTTCATCAATGTTCGCATCGCTTCCCTGCCACTTAACGCCCGCCACTTTGCAAGATAGATTGTTTCTCTCGTTCTAACGTAGTGTGTCCAGATCGTGTACCAGGCGTTTCTTGTGTTGCAGAGTGGATAGAGGTATATGTTGCCGCCGGCAAAGGCGGCCCGGTGCGCCTGGCTCGAAGGCCTAGGATGATTTCTCAGTCTCACTACTTGGCGCCGCCGTCGCCTCTGCCTGTTCCTCCCCGATCTTGTTCACCTCTTGCTGCTCCTTTGCCTCCGCCTTGACGCCGATGAAGTCAAGCTTGTCGTTGAAGCCGCACGTTTTCAGATCCCTCCACGTCTCTTCTGGCTCATTGTCGCTCTGAAGGTGGAACATTTCGCAGAAGCCGCGGAAGGTGAGGTTGCCGTCGTCGTCGGTGTCGAGGTACTCTTGGATCTCTTCCTTCGCCTCCTCCGGGAAGGTTGATCCGTTGGTGGCCATGGCGAAGTCATCGAGATCCGAGGCGGTCAGCGTGTCGTCCTTGGACGGTCGTGGGAGTGAGGTCGAGGGTTGGTGCGCGTCGAGGGTGGGGTTTGCCTTGCGGTAGCTGCTCGAGAAGCGGGCAAAGATGCGGAGCAGGGCGGCTTCGAGCTGCGGCAGCCGGGGAAAAAGGGACAAATGGGAGAGGTCAGCATTGGGCGATGACGCAGAGCGAAGGAACCGGCTTGGGGAGCGGAGGGAGGGCTGAGCCTACCTTGTCGCTGATGTCGCCCTCGTCGTTGATGAGGAGCGCCTTGAGCTTGTCGTTGGCCTCTCGCTCCTCTGCCGAAACCGGAGCGGGCATCGAGATCTGTTCCTCTGTGTCTGACATGGTGCGTGTGAGGTCGTTGAGCGGGCGAGGGTCGAGGTGGTCGGGATGCAGAGTGTCGGAGGGGGGCTGGCAGGTGGACCCCAAGGAAGAAAGCTCCAGGGGGCCGAGGCTGGCCCCCGGGTTGTCCGACTTCCGAAGTCGAAATTTTTCGCGGCGGCTGCAGGCGGCTGGCTGGCCTGCCTGGCCCTGCTGGCTCTGGCCCTGGCCCTGTTGGGTTCTTCCTGCTGGCCTCCTTCTCCACTCCAGCCCCACCACCATCTCCTCTCTCAAGCCTTTCCCCCTGGCGTCGTTGCCGTCGCTTCCAAGCACCATGGCACCCACAAAGAAGGCTCCAAAGCCAAAGCGGCCCGTTCAGAAGAACACGCGGAATGGCAAGCCAAACAAGTCCAAGAAAGCAGCCGCCGCCTCTTCCGCTGCGACCACCGCCACCGCCTCTCCCAAAAAGGCAATGAGATACGTCCCGCATTCTTCCCTGGCATGGTCTACGGTGCACGTACCCACCGAGGCCTTCTCGGGCGGAGCGGGAACCACCGATTCGACCTTCTTCCACGGCTTCAGCTTCGACGACGACGACTTCATGGGCCTCCAGGAGATCGAGGACGTCGACGTCGAGTTCGAAAAGACAAAGGACGGCGGCAAGACGATCAAGTTCAAGGCCGCCGAGTACAGCATCAAGGGCAAGGGAGGAAAGGGCAAGAAGAAGGCGCTGGTCGAAGAGCAGGCCGAGGCCGGTGAGGCTGGACAGAGCGAGGATGAAGAGGATGAGGATCTCAGGCAGGCTCCGCCGGCCGCCAAGCAGAGTGGCAAGCGCAAGAGGACAGAAGCAGCGCAAGACGTGGACGACTACATCTCGCCGTTCGCGGCAGAGGAGGATGCCATTGCTGCCTCGGCATCCGAGGATCAGGCTGGCAACCAAGACGAGGAGGACGGGGAGGCCGATTTCGACGACGACGATCCCATCGATGGCGAGGAGGCGGACCTCACGCCCGACGAAGAAGACGAGGACGATGTCATCGACGAGGAAGCCGACGAGGAGCTCGAGGACGACGACCTTGCAGTCGCCTTCAGCAAGGCGCAGTCTGCAGGCCTGGCGCTCGACGGCGAGGGCGACGATGACGAGGGCGACGATGGCAACTTTGATGAGTCGCTCCTGCCCGGCTGGTCGGCGCTCCCTCTCCACTCTGAGCTCAAGCGAGCGCTCTACAACATGAAGTTCGAAAAGCCGACAGAGATCCAAGCCCGCTCGCTGCCGCCCGCACTCGGCCTTCAGGGCGCCGAGAGCGATGTCTCTTCCGATGAGGAGGGAGACAGCGATGCCGACGACAGCGAGGTCGCCACGGTTGGCAACAAGAAGGACGTGGTGGGAATCTCGCAGACCGGCAGCGGTAAGACGCTTGCCTACGGGCTGCCCATCCTGCAGTGGCTCTACCACAACGCTCCGGGCAGCGTACCGATGCCATCGATCGCCGACGAAGCTCAGGACGACGACGACGACGACAGTCTGCCACCACCGCTCGGGGCGCTCATCATCACTCCGACGCGAGAACTCGCGCTGCAGGTGGCGACGCACCTGTCGGACGTCATCAGGGCGAGCTGTCGCTCCTCGCCCTCCGACGAGACCGTGTCGAAGCGGAAGCTCTCGCAGCGC
This sequence comes from Pseudozyma flocculosa PF-1, assembly GCF_000417875.1. Taxonomy (NCBI): domain Eukaryota; kingdom Fungi; phylum Basidiomycota; class Ustilaginomycetes; order Ustilaginales; family Ustilaginaceae; genus Pseudozyma; species Pseudozyma flocculosa. Next base: position 1,788,758 of record NW_006920869.1, read on the forward strand.
CCGCATATTGCCGTCATCTGCGGAGGCATGTCGGAGCAGAAGCAGAAGCGCATGCTCGAGGGACGCAGCCGCAGCAGCGGCGGTGCCGACATCATTGTCGCCACGCCAGGTCGGCTGTGGGAGATGGCGAGGCTTGATGACCGCCTTGCGGGGCGCATCAAGCGGACCCGGTTCCTCGTGCTTGACGAGGCGGACCGCATGGTCGAGGTGGGCCACTTCGCCGAAATGGAGCACATCCTCAAGCTCGTCTCGCGCGACTCCGTCGAGGCGCCCGAGGATGACGCTGCGGGCTCGGACGACGGCGAAGACGATGGAGGCGACGGTCTCGAGCCCCTTACGGTCGGCGTGCGCCCGTCGGACAACATGCAAACCTTTGTCTTCTCGGCCACGCTCAGCAAGGCGCTGCAGAAGAACCTGCAGAAGCGGAAGCGGATCTCGCCCAAGGACTTCAAGAAGCGTCGCGGCAAGAAGGCCAACGCGGCAGAGGCCACCACGCTCGACGACCTGATGGAGCGCATCGACTTCCGCGACGAGCGGCCGACGGTGGTCGACCTGACGGGCGGGCAGGGCCTGCCAGAGGGCCTGATGGAGACCAAGGTCGAGTGCCTGCACACGGACAAGGACCTCTACCTCTACTACTTCCTGCTGCGGTACCCGGGCCGGACGCTGGTGTTTGTCAACTCGATCGACGGCATCCGCCGCCTCCAGCCGATCCTGGCCAACCTGCGCATCAACGTCTTTCCTCTGCACAGCCAGCTGCAGCAGAAGCAGCGGCTCAAGAACCTCGACCGCTTCCGCGCCACGCAGCTCTCGCGCGCCAAGACGGCGGGCGAGAAGATTGCGGCCGCCTCGCACGACTCGACGAACGGCAGCCTCGGCGGATCGAGCTCAGTGCTCCTCGCCACCGACGTAGCGGCGCGTGGTCTCGACATCCCCGCCGTCGACCACGTTGTGCACTACCAGTTGCCTCGCAGCGCCGACTCGTACGTCCACCGAAGCGGACGTACCGCTCGTGCGGGCGGTACCGGCGTGGCATTGGCGCTCATCGAGCCTAAGGAGAAGAAGCTGTGGAGCAGTCTGTGCCGGACGCTGAGCAGGAGTGAGTATTGGGGCGGCCCGTGTGGATCGAGAACTTTGCGCCCATAGACGCTAACACGTTTCCCTCGTTGCGCCCTGCGATTCTGTCGGTCGCCAGGACAAGACACGCTTGCGCTGCCCATCATCTACTCTCTGCTGCCGGCGCTCAAGCACCGCCTTGCGCTGTCGCGCGAGCTCGACCAAAAGCGGCACAAGACGAGCAAGGCGTCGCACGAAGACAGCTGGCTCCGCTCGCTCGCGTCGGAAGCCGAGCTCGATTTCCACAACGGCGACTCGGACTCGGATGGCGAGACGCCCGGTGGCAGCGGCGGGGGCGGCGGCAAGGGGCGGAAGGCCAAGATCTACTCTGCGCAGGTGCGCGACCTCGAGGCGCAGCTCGAGGTGGCGTTGCGGCAACCCCTCAAGCAGCGGGGGACCAGCAGGAAGTACATCACCACCGTCGATCTGGGTGGTACGGGCAAGGGGAGCTTGGCGAGCCAGCTGGTCGGTGATGCGCGTAAGTGTCTCGACGCTGCTTGCGGTTGGGGGGGGGGGGGGGGGGGGGGACGCTTGCTTGGCATTACGTTCCTCGTTCCTCCCCCCACTCCGTGCGCTCGCGTCGTACCGCCAAGAGAGCATGTGCACTGACCCCGCCACGTAATCATTCCGACCTTCTTCCTTTCCATCGACGTGCGCACCGTCAACAGATCACGAAACCGTCCTGGGTCTCGACCAGAGCAGCGCGTCCAAGGACCTTTCCGCCCTCTCTTCCCGCCAACCCTCGGCGACCGCTGCAGCGTCACGCAAGCAGAAGAAGCAGAAAAAGGAAAAGGCGACGAACGCTGCACAGCCCCGTGCGCGCGTCCCCTCTGCGGTCCCCGTCGCCTCTTCGGCCGTCGCGGCGGCTCCTGCGTCCGCCAAGAAGCCGACGACGTCCATCAAGCAGAAGCGCCGCGCAAAGGAGATGGCCAGGCAGGTGCTCAAGATGAAGCGCGCCGGCAAACAGTAAGCGCGGGTCCTGTCCGTCCGTCCTTTCTGTCCTCCCTCTCGCCGCTGGATGGGATTGTGGTGATGCATAGTGCAATGCAAGAGGAAGAAGGGAGCAACGAATTGTCTATCGTTATTACAGAAAGCACAGGGAGCGCGGGTAAGCCGGAAAGTGCGTGTATGAGAGAGAGAAGAGGGGAAGGGGCCATAGCGGGTCTAAATGAAGGCCGGGTCAGAATGCGAGCATCGACGCGACGCGGGGTGCGGTGCGGATGCCGGAAAAGGGGAGAAAGGAAGGGTCGGGCACGACGGTGCTAGCGCCGCTGCTGGTGCTGGGGCGAGAGTGGGTGTGGTGGTGGTGCGACGACGACGAGGGGTGGTACCAGCCCACCGCGTCGGTCGAAGCGCCCTGAGCGTGGGCGGCGAAGGGGTTGGCATCGCCGCCGTTGTGGCAGAGGACCGAGTGGGTGCGCTGATCGCCGTACGACGTCGAGGGGCGCGCCGCCTCCTCAACCCTGGCGCGCTTGGCGGGATGAGGGGTGGGCGAATCTCCAAACCCCGCCGCCTGACCGTGAGCGTGAGCGTGGTAGTGGTGCGGGTGCGGGTGGTGGTGTCGGTAGTCGGAAGACGGATGGTCCAGCATGGTGTCGACCGAGTGCGATCCCGAGGGCGAGGCGAGGACGCCGTAGGCCGAGTTGGGCCACGACGTGGCTTCCAGGTGGTTGCCTCGCTGCAGCGGCGATGCCGCGATCGACGAGGACGACGACGAGGCGGCGTAGGGTGCGGGCGACATGGTGGCCGCCGTGTCGGACAGGGCGCGGGCGCCCGGAGCGCTCGAGGGCATCGACGCGTCGCAGCGTCCCACCGGGTCCCACGCCGCCACGTTGGCGCCACCGTGCGCGGCAGCCGTCGCCGTCGCCGTCGCCGTCGCGCTGTGGCCGGGCGTCTGGAGGAAGACGAGGGCAGGGTCAAAGTTTGAGTCCGGGATGGCAGTCATCGATGCGCCGTGACCAATCGACGTGGCATCCGACGGGGCCACGGTGAGCTGGGGCGGAAAGAGGGGCGCGGCGGTCGTGACATCAATGCTGGGGTAGGGCTTGAGGCCGCCGTCGACGTCGGTGGCGGCGCTGTCAAAGCTCGACGAGTGGGCGTCGGGGCTCGACTGGAGGCCGAGCTGGAAGCGCGTCTCGTTTGCAAAGGCCTTTGCCTCGGAGACGCGTCGGTGCTTTGCCTGGATGCTCTGGCTGTCGGTCCAGCGCGGCGTGCTGCGAGAGGCTGCGACCGAGGCCGACGACGACGACGATGATGCCGACGCGGCGGTGAAGGCGGCCGTGTACGACTGAGGACCTCCTGCGTTGAGGCTGGCCTCGACCACCTGGTGGATCCGGGCGGCCTCTGCGGCGTCGATGTAGCTGAGCTGCTGCTGCTGTTGCTGGTGGTGCTGCTGCTGGTCGTTGGAGGAGGGCAGGTAGGGCAGGTCCTTTCCTACGCGAGCCAGCTTGGCCGAGGCGGCGGCGGCCAGGCCGACCTCGGCGAGGAGCTGGTGGAGACGGCGATTCTCGCTCGCCAGGGCCTCGGCCTGCTCGGACTGGAGGGGGGGCGACATCGACGACGACGACGACGAAGATGGCCCGCCGCGAATCGAGTTGGCCTCGTCAACCTGTCGGTACAGGTCGTGGTTCTGCACGCGCAGCTGGCGCACGCACGACTCGAGCGCCGCCACGGTGCCCTCGAGGCTCTTGATGTATTGCTTGCGCCGCGCGCGCAGGTCGGCCTGGGCCTGGGCGTTGCGCGAGCGCTGGCGCGAGCTCGTGTCTTCCGACATGCTTGAGCCTCGCATCATGGCGTACTGTTGTGCTCGACTGAGGCTGGTGCGGATAGGGATATGAAGTAGAGAAGGTGGCGGGCGGCGGTTGCTCGGGAGGGGAGGCGCAGAAAGCGGGGAGGTGGCCTGGCTGCAGAGCTGGCTGGGTGGGTCGAATCCGTTGGGAGGAGGGTGAAGTGGGGGCGATTGTCGGGACGTAGATGGCGGTCAACCAGGCTGGTGGGGAGCTCGACCTTATGTATCGTTTGGTCTACGCCGGTCAAG